>NC_140639.1:39691028-39916028 GCF_057382275.1 Copadichromis virginalis | reverse complement strand
GTTATGGGTTGCATCCTTCTCCCATATGCTCTTCCAGTATTGTTCTGTTCTCTTGCCACTGAGAGTACACCTTTGCTGGTTCTGTGGAGAACAGCTGGTTTATTCTCCTGCCTTCTATCTCTCTGGTGTACCTCCTCAAGCGGCTGGCCAAGGCTGTGAGTCTTTGCTTGGCAGTTTCCAAGGCCTCAGGTATGGACAGCTTGCTGTATTTCTTAGGCACCTTATTTGTCGCACCTTTCTGCAACTCCGTTAGTTGGCTAACCTCCCTCCGTGCTACTTTGATCTTGCCCTCTAGCCTCCTTCTCCATGGAGGGTACTGCCCCTTGTGGCTGTTCAACTTGTAGCCAAGCATCTCACTGATGCCGTATTGTAGATCAGCTTGTTAGTGTCGGTAACCGTGGTTGTAGGTATTGTCCGTAGTGCTGCATTAACATCATCTAGCAGACCTTCTGAGGGTACTTCACGTAATCTTGGTAACCGGCTACGGGGGATCCAGGTTTCAAGCTTGGCCATGATCCTATTTTTCAGGTCAGTTCCTCTCGCACTCAACGATCCTTCTCCTATCGCACTTGGGGCTATGTACCCAATCTCGGGTGGGGGTGATGATATCTCCCCCCCGACCTGGCGTCCTGACTCCTCCTTGCCGTAGCATTTGTGTTGTACCTCGTCAATCTCTAGCTGTGAGAGCAGTCCCTTCTTTCGAATGTTGGAACACTGAGCTACTAGTTGTTTCGCCGTCATTGTGGATGTTGGGTATCGAAGAATCCATAGGTCCCTCATCCTATTCATGTAGCCCCTTCCGCCGGGGTTACTTGTGTAGTAGCATTCCAACAACGCCCTGTTTTCGTCCCTTGCCCACCGATGCCTTCTTGTTCCAGTAGCCCACTTTTCGTCAGGGTGCCCTGGTTCCTCAACACCTGACGCGGACCTTGTTGATCCGGGCGACGTCCGAGCCGGCATGCCTTCATATTTATCTGTCTCGCTCATGTCTGCGGTAGGCTTGCTTAGCATAGGGGGTCTAGCCTTAGGACCCTTACTGGATACAGACGCCCCAGGCAGGAATCGAACTTGCGATCCTCTGTTCCAAAGGCGTGTAGTTTAACCACTACGCTATCCAGCTGCTCTACGCTATCCAGCTGCTTATATATATATATATATATATATATATATTCTGCCTTTTATAACTTAAATCGGATATTATAGTTGTAAGCTGCCCTAGAGCTCCCTCTAGTGGCTGCTTTGGGTTCGGTTACTTTGGGAAAGGAAAAAAATGAGAACGTGAAGAAGAAATAAAAGATGGCGGAAGGTGATACCGTAATGTTATCGTTCTAAGCTGATACGGACCTTAAAATGTTGTTGCCTTGGACAAGATATGTCTGTAAGTATGAGTGTCGATAAAATAATTATTCTTTTGTTTTGTGTAAAAATGGTACGATAATTTGTACATTTGAAAGTTTTATCTTGTTAGCTTGCAGTAAGAGGGTAACAAGCTAGTTTACAATGTTAGTTAGCTAATACAGTATTTTGTACTTTCAGTTTTACGATGGTCAAAGAGAAGGCAATGGTCAGAGGCCATTCTTCAATAAATCAGCGCAAAAAGGAAAATAAGTCTGGTTATTGGAGCATCGTTATCTCGCTGTCTAGCTGGTGAAACTAAGAGACTCAGGGCGAGGACAGCATAGTAAAAAGACATTAGCGCAGCGGGCACAACCACGAGGAGCTATTTTCAGCACATCAGTTATGAGTCTACTGTCAGGAAAGCAATATCAACTGGATCTTCCAGAAGAGGAAGAAACACCAGACCAAAGAGAAACAAAACAAGTGCACAACGCAGAGGATATGGAGAACAAGGATAATGCAAGCAACGCAGACACACAGGCGGAGTCTAGACGCTCGCGTACGTCCAAGCGTTCATCCACAAGTTCTGCAGCACTTAAAGCACGAGCAAAAGCAGAGGCTGCACGTGCACAGCTGGCGTATTCAGAAAGAGAAGCAGCTATAATGAAACAAAAAACTGAACTTGAGGCAAATTTACATGTTTTGAGCTGTCAAAAGGCTGTTGCAGTTGCAGAAGCAGAGGTTGCAGTTTATGAAGAAGAGGAGGAGGGACTCTCAAAGAGTGAACTGCGCTATCCATTGGTGGGACCACCCGCCAGTCCAAAACAACGCACAGCAGAGTATGTACAAAAACACTCAGATATTTGCCTTGAAGGATTCAAATTAAAAGTAGATCCACTTGCCTGTCACAAAGCTGCGCGCCCCCTGGGCGCCTCCTGGGTGAGGTGTTCCAGGCATGTCCCACCGGGAGGAGGCCCCGGGGCAGACCCAGGACACGCTGGAGAGATTATATCTCTCGGCTGGCCTGGGAACGCCTTGGTATTCCCCCGGATAAGCTGGAGGAGGTGGCTGGGGAGAGGGAGGTCTGGGCCTCTTTGCTTAGGCTGCTGCCCCCGCGACCCGGCCCCGGACAAAGCGGATGAAAATGGATGGATGGATGGAAGGAGCAGTCTTTCAACGCCTCTCTCTGTCTCTCGCAAGAAAAGTTGACCCACACAACAAAGTAAAGCTATTTTTCGGCTACGAGCCGACAGGGACCCCGCCGTATTAGTCAGAGGTCCCTTTACTACAGTTCGGAGTCGCGGACCTTCAGTAATAGTAATAAATCACACAGCAATAGTACATTCACGTTGTTGTAAACAGCATGATAATATATTAAGTAATCCAAAGTATTCAGAATACGTTACTGTCATTGAGTAACGTAACGGAATACGTTACAGAATACATTTTGGGGCATGTATTCTGTATTGGAATACATTTTAAAAGTAACCTTCCCAACACTGTGTGTATGTGTATGTATGTATATATATATATATATATATATATATATATATATACACACACACACACACACACACACATATATAAATACAAGGACATATATAGATAAAATATACAAAGGGGATAAATAGAATAAATAGGAATAAAATAAAAATACAAGTGAATTGCACATTTCAAGTATGGAGTCTATTGCACCGTTGACTATTAACAAAAAGTATTGCACGAAAAGGTAATTGCACGGTGAAGTGAAGAGGCACTACGGCTTAGTTGTTCCCCCCTCCTTTGTCCTCCTGTCTCCCCTCCCTCTCCCCTCCAGAGAGGAGTTAAACAGTCTGATGGCGTGTGGGACAAAGGAGTTTTTAAGTCTGTTGGTTCTTGTCTTTGGGAGACGCAACCTGTCACTGAACAGACTCTTCTGGTTGTTTATGGCCGTGTGCAGAGGATGCCCAGCATTGTCCATAATGTCCAGCAGTTTCTTTAGTGTCCTTTTCTCTGCCACTGTCACCAGAGTGTCCAGCTTCATGCCGACCACAGAGCTAGCCTTCCTGATCAGTTTTTCCAGCCTGGATGAGTCCTTCTTTGCTGTGCTGCTCCCCCAGCACACCACAGCATAGAAAAGTACTCCAGCAACCACTGACTGGTAAAACATCCTCAGGAGCTTCCTGCAGATGTTAAAAGACCTCAGCCTCCTGAGGAAGTACAGTCGGCTTTGGGCTTTTTTATACAGGCGCTCTGTGTTGCATGACCAGTCCAGTGGTTGTCCACCCACAGCCCGAGGTACTTGTACTTGTTGACCACCTCCACCTCCTCCCCCTCTATCTGAACCGGCAGTGGACCTGCTCTGGACCTCCCAAAGTCCACATCCAGTTCCTTAGTCTTTGAGGTGTTGAGTTGCAGGTGGTTTGTGTGACTCCATGCGACAAAGTTCCTCACCAGACTTCTGTACTCCTCTTCCTGATCATCCCAGATACACCCCATGATGGCTGTGTCGTCTGCAAACCTCTGAATGTGGCATAATTCAGAGTTGTAGCAGAAGTCAGAGGTGTACCGGGTGAAGAGAAGAGGGGACAGCACAGTTCCCTGTGGTGCTCCTGTGCTGCTGACCACAGTGTCAGACGTGATGTCCTTCAGCCTGACGTACTGTGGCCTGTCGGTGAGGTAGTCGGAGATCCAAGCGACCAGGCAGGGGTCCACCTCCGTCCTGTTCAGTTTTCTGGGGTCCATCTCCTGATGGAGCGTGTTGTGACAGGCTGCCTTTGGATGAGGGGTGTGTACTGTGGCTGTAGGTAAACCAGGTTGTGGTCTGACTTCCCTAGTGGGGGGAGGGGGGTGGCTCTGTATGCATCTCGCAAGCTAACAGCTAGCAGCTCCAGTTCCGGACGGCATACCGAAACTTTAACGGAGAAGTGTCCGGGGTTGCAGTATCTGTTGTTAACGTAGACAATGAGTCCCCCACCCCTGCTTTTCCCGCTGCCTGCTTTTTCCGCTGAAAAGAAGGGAGGAGCAAGATGCCCCTCCCTGGGGCCAGCTCCCCCGCTGACCCCAGTAGGCACCCCGGTCCTTCGGCACCCACCAAGGCAAGGGAGCCCAGGCCCATCCAGACCGGGGCCTATGGCAGCAGAACCGCCCAGCCCCACAGGACCCGGGGCAGCCCACCCGACCCCACCGCAGAGGCGACTTTTGTTGTAATTTGGCGCTATATAAATAAAATTGAATTGAATTGAATTGAAACTGTACCCACCCTAACATTCCATTATCTCCCAGACTGCAGAAGACAGTAGACACCCAGGTTAAGTTTATTCTCCACCTCTCCTATGACTCTCCCCCACCTGCAGAGTGGACTTCTGCAAGGATGGAACAAACTCCCTGTCAGTTGAAGAGCCCCCTAGTTAGGCCGATGCGCCAGAGGCCCCCTGCGCCAGGGCTGAGGACCGTTTTCTTGGCAATGCATAGGGCAGTAAAACCATGTGGACTGTATTAGTTTCTGTAGTGACATCATCCAATTTGCCCAACAAATTAAATGTTGTTAAATGGAATTTTACATTTGAGACACTTTGATAAGTCTTCACATATCCCGCACCAAGGCTTCTGCACTGGTGGACAGAACCAAAGAGCGTCGATGTAATTATCTGGTGTATTGCCTTGACAGTGTGAGCAGTTGTTGGAAGATGTAAAGCCCATCTGGAACATCCGATGACCTGTATAGTGCACTCTGTGTAGTATTTTGTATTGTATTAATTGCAGACTTGGATTTCTAATCAATTTAAAGGTTTTTAAGCATATCTGAGACCAGAGGTTTTGGTCTAAGCTGACTGACAAATCTGCTTCCCACTTTGCAATAGGAAGGGATATTGATTCATCTATTTTAGAAAGTGTTCTGTATATTTTAGACAATAATTTAGGGGATTTAAGAGTAAGAAAATGTACCGTGCTTGGTGGTTTTTGCAATTCAACTTGACTGAGGTATAAAAGTTATTATTAAGAAAAGACTCCTCTTATGCCACACTTTGACTATATATAATTTTTTTCCTTCATAACATTACAGAGTTAGAAAATCTTGCCTTTTCTTGCCTACAAAACTACTGTTCTAACTAGTCAGGCTTGCTGTCTTTGGCAACATATATTATGTCATTTGGAGGCACTAGCTAGCAACTGCCTGGTGAAGAATGCAAGAAGCAGTGTGTATGATACTGGTTGCCTGTTGTCCTTTCACAGTTCCAACTAATTAGACCGACCACATTATCTTCTTTCCTATCCATCTAACTAGGATCCCTCCTGGTCGCTATGGGAGGAGGCTCCAGGGCAGACCCAGGACACGTTGGAGAGATTGCATCTCTTGGTTGGCTTGAAAACCTCTTAGTTTCGCCACAGAAAAGCTGGACAGGGAAGTATAGACTTCCCTGTTTAGGTTGCTGCCACCCATAACTCAGCCCCGAATAAGGGGAAGAAGATGGATGGATAGATGGATGGATGGATGGAAATTATCCTCTTTCTCTTTACCATTTTCACACAGCTGATAGGGAGCTGGTAAAAAACAGTGCTGCGTTCTCCTACTCGTTCACCTGCAATAACAGATGGGTCGAATGGTCATCATGAAAGACCCCCATAAATCAGTCTTTCTGTTGGACTGACAAGACATGTCAGAGGTGAAGCATCTTTTTTCACCTATTCCCAACGAACAGCAGCACTGTCTCCCCGGTCAAACCTGGGTGCAATATGATACCACAAACTGCACTATAGACAGTTTTTGATATGGCAGTCTGATTTGGGCCAATCAGACTGTTTCTTACAATTTCTGTGTCATGTGTTGCATTGTGCAATTGCTTGTCTGAACCAGCAGTGGCACTTTTAAGCAAAAGGTCATGGAAACAAACTGAAGATGGGCGATGGGGTGGGTGGACGCGTATGTTGTGACAGGTTGGGTGTTGGGGGTGATGTGCAGACTTATGAAATGTCTTCGATGTCGGCACATTTCATTTTGTAACAATTTTTCAACCAAAGACAGACATTAAGCCAGGTGTTCAACACTGAAATGTCTCTTGTGTTATGACGAGATAAAACAGTCCCCGAGAAGACCAATAACCCGTTGTCAACGGGGTTGATATTGATGTAGTCTGCATGGTATTAGCAAGTCCAGTAACGATGTCCAGCGTAAATTCACACTGGGCATCAAACAAATTGGAACCATTTTTCAATCAAAAGTCAACATCATGAACGGGTGTTCGAGCAACCATTGATTGTGCTGTGCTCCAAATCATACAAACACAAAATGTCTGATTTGATCAGCACAAAATGAAGACAGTTTCTGCAAGTTCCTTGATTTTTTTTTCTTTTCAGAAACAATAAAATAACCTCATGCTATCATGCTGTTTGTCTCGCTTACATAAAATGTACAGTTCAGTTTCAGCCTGGATGCAGCTGAATATTGCCAGGTAGCTAATTCAGTTTCAGCTTGTGTGTGATCGCAGGCAGTAACTGTGACTGAAGGCTGTAATTGTCTATAGCTAACAAGCTATTGATCTACACTGACTGACCAGGTCGCTGCAATCATATCTGCCATTATTGCCTCCCCGAATATGTTTGGCGCTTACAATTAAGTCAGTGGGTGGCGGTGGAAAGTGAAAGACTGCCTGCGCATATGAATGGGAAGGTGCTGTGCATGTGTGTGTAGTTTTATTCATCTACACTCATTTGTGGCCACTGATATGGCTTTCCCTACACAGAAATATTATGCACATGAGCTAAACATGTATGTGTCTGTGTTTGTGCACGTTCTTCTGAAGTCTACAGAGAGAGACACTTCAGAAGGATTCAGATAAAAGGCAGGTGTGTCAGAAATAGAAACTGAAGCTGCTCAGATATTGTTGGTTTGCAGCTGTTTCCTGTCTCTTTTACTTCTATGTCCATCTGTTTTTCTTCGTCTTCATTCAGCCCCCCCCCCCACCACCACCACACACACACACACTCCTTTTTCCACTGCTACCTATGTGTATCAATAATGACGCTCAAAATTTCAGAGTTGTCAAAATTCAGGCAAAAGTTTAACCTGCTTTACATGTGTATTAAAAATGTCATAGACCCATTTCAATCACTTCAGGGCAAAGCATGCAGAGCAGAGGATGGGATGTAGGCGCTGCGACATTTGCTCAATTCTACTCATATTCTTGTGCATTATACGTAAGCAGGCCTGCATTTTTGCCTTGTTTGATGAATGATTTAGGTGTTTCCGTTATTAAAGCATGAAACGAGTGGAAATCAAATTTGAGAAAACTTAACATTATTTGCAAAGGAAGTTCAGACTGTGTTTATATATTCTTTTCTGTACCACTGGGCCCAAAATAGCAAGGAGGTGTTTGTTTTGTTCCCAAGCGCTGTGATTTCACATTGATGTGCAGCTTTAACTGAGGGGGGGAAAAGTGAGTAGAAAGAAAGTGTTGTTAACTATCTGTGATGAAAGGGGCGCTTTCTGGCTCAGAAAGGATACAAAGGGATGTGCTAGCACTACTTCACAAGTAATCCAGGTGCTCAAGTAAGAAAAGAGCTAAATGTTGAGAAGATGAATCGACCCGTCCACTTTCTGTTGGGACTGAAATGTCTCAGCAGGAGTGCACTCATTAAGGTAGTGCCATTGAAACTCTATAATATATAGTGTGTGGCCCAAACACAGAGCGAGCTGCCTCCTTTTCTTTGCCACTTCCAGTATTGCAAGGAAGAACGTAGGCTAGAGACTCTTTGATATCAAATGATAAATGGTTGAGCCGACTGTAATTAGTGGCCATTAGTGGATGTATATCATCTGCACAGTTATTTAGTCATTACAGTTGCCTGACTCATTTTTACTTTTCCCCTCAGGCTACTAAATCGTTCAATGTGTTTTTATATGCATAACACAGCTCATCTGTCTCTCCTCCAGTCTTCACTGTGCCCATCCCTAACATATGCGCCTGAAACAAAAAGTTGAGGAAATAAACTAATGTCTTTGCAAACACACAGTGGCATTAAGCTCTAATTTAAAATCAAACCAGCAGACTGAAACATAGGGCAGAAAAGTTGGCATGAAACTGTATGTGCATCTGTTTGGCATGGCTTGGTTATGTACTGAGAATAATAATATTAACGATAATAACTGAGTGCATCCATTGGTACAGCCTTAGTCTGATGTTATTAGTGAAACTGGGCCGGCATGTTAGGATGCTAGCATTAACTACAAAAATTGATCATTGCCCAAGCATTACTTTGAGCAATTGCATATAGTTGCAGCAATTGCAAGGTGACTGCACAGGTCCCCAGGTAGGTAGGAGGAAACCTGTCTCCAAACAGTCAAAGTCCAACTCAGACTGACCTCAATCACCCTAATTTATAAAGACACCCCTTGTAATTTATAAAGACAGACAGATGCCCTCAAGTTGCAATCGGTCTGGTTAGTCTGTGATGATGAGTCAAACTTTACTGTGATGCATCTCTTTGCAATAGAACACACAACTCAGCTGACTGCCAAATGGATGAATCCTGGTTATATTCCTAAATAAAAATAATGTTTTAATAACTTTCTCATTTTGCACTTAAATGGCCTTCCTGCTGAAACTATTCTGGCTGGACTAATTTCTGTGTACGCAGATTTGCAATTGATTTGTGACTTTTGACGACTTTGTGACAATAATCAGCATATTGTCACAAACTGATTGTGTGTATTTGCCAGTTTTACCTCATCTGCAAACTGAAAGCAAATTGACAGCACTGATTTCATCTTGTTGCTGTTTTATCACCATCTTGTTGCTTTGAAGACAATAACTGACTGCAAATGTTCACAGACCTGGTCCCTGTCTTTAAAGCCACGATTTCAGGCAACAAGTTAATTGCATACATTCACAATAATTCGTGTCATAATCTCCCTCCGCCGTTTTCTCCTGTGTCACCCTTGTGTGGCTGTAGCACTAAGGCCACACTTATTGTGATTCTCATGCAAAACTGTGAATCACACCAGGGGCCAGACACATGTAGTTTATTGAAGTGCTTTAATTTAGTTCATCCTAAACCACCTTTTCTTGTACAACTTCTTCCATATATAGGTTTTAAAAAGCCTTTATAAGATTTAGCCTTTTTTGTGTGTTTTTATAAGACAACTCAAATGTTTCCAGTAATATGACAGCCACCTATCAGTCAGTGTAATTGCGTTACGTTAGGTAGCAGTGAGTACTGTTACTATACAATCTCAAGGTGAATATTGTAATTAGCATCTTTAAACAATGTCATTACTCATTACTTTTCTCTTGCATAACTAATGGCAAGTGACTACGCTCTTAGTCAGCATCAGCAAGATGACAGCTTTCTTCTTTTACAGTGAGTCGAGCTGCAATCTGTACTATTGGCGATAAAACAGTGATAATCATTAACACTAACAATCATAAGTAAGTAATGATGAAACGAAAACAACCTGAGCAACTGAACTGAACAACATGGGATGATCATTGAACTATTTGAATATGACAGAATACAGAATATTGTTGCTCGTTAATCTATTTTCAGTTTATAGACTCTCTGTTCCTTAGTTAGAACTTCACATCTTTTCTGTTGTGCGACGTAAAGCAGAAATGGTCAAATGACCAATGAATACAAAGCTACTTTATACTTGGTAAAGATCTTACCTGGTCTACAGGCCTTTTTCTGACATGAGTACTAGACTAAGATCATGGTAAACATCATATATGCTAACACCTTCAGCTGGCACTATTTAGAAGTGACTTTGAGTGAAGCGACAGTGGCAGTAGAAGAAAGAAAGTCAATAATGATCGACAAAGCACTATATTACACCTATAAATTATATCTATCCAATTACATAGAGGATAAATGAGCACTGTCCCTGTTTCACTTAAACGCTAAAAAAATGAATGAAAGAAAAATCTTTTTTTTTTTTTAATGTATTGACGCTGACTTGAGCTCTCCGGTAGACAAACCAAAGCCCTGTTTCTTCACTACAATCCTTGTGGACATTATGACCTATTGATTTTTGGTTACTCTTCATTCTAACTAGGACAACATCAATCCTTCAGGCACTAAAACATGTATACTTGTCGGTTGCAGTAGGAGGAATGAACGAGTGAACCTTTAAAGTAGGAAGCTAAAGGTCATGCAATGCTGAGAGAAACTGCAAAAAAAATGCATCTTTATGCATCTCAGATGCTACAGGACTCAGTTAGCCCGTTAGCATGGTAAATGCTAAAGTTTATAACAGTACAATTACGAAAAGACCAAAGGGCTGCCAAAAGAAGGAATCTTCTCTCTAAAAAGAACATGTCAGTACAGCTTTGGTTTGCAAAGTTGCATCTAAACAGTAAGACTACTGGACAGAGAAAACAAAATTGGAGATGTTTGGCCATAATGGACATCACCATGTTTGATGAAAACCAAACACTGTATATCAGCACAAACACTTCATACCAACTATGAAGAGCAGTGGTGGAAAGGAGATGCTTGGACTTGTTTTGCAGTAACAGGACCTGGGCACATTGCAGTCATTGAGTTGACCATGAATTTCTTTGTATATTAAAGTGTTCTAGAGTCAAATGTGAGGCTATCTGTCCCATAGCTAACACTTGGCTGTCATTGGGTCCCAGAACAAGACAATGATCCCAAGTTCAGCAGGAAATCTACGACAGAATGGCTGAACATGAAAAGACTCAAAGACCCAGCCAAAGTTTAGACTTCAACTGACTAAAACACTGTGGGAGGGCTTATGAGAGCTGTGTGTACATGACCTGAAGAAATGTCATTTATGATTCCTCCACAAGAATATGAGAGACTGATAAAGTCGAACAGAAAGAAGTTACTCTAAGTTATGGCTGTTAAAGGTGGTTCTACAAGCTACTGAATCACGGGGTGTACTTAGTTTTTCAAACACAGTTTCTACATTTTGGCTTAGTTTAATAAAAATGACATGCTGTAATATCTCAGGTTCAAAATATTTTAGTGCCTGCTAGCGACAAGATGACTTTTATCATGACCTGATATGGGAAACCGTGAGAACCAAAAGAGGATGTGCTTTTGTTTTTCACAACTTTACAACTCTTATTATGGCTAAAATATATATTCAAAAATATTGGAAATTCACAAGTTTCTCAATTTTTATCCAAAACATTAACATCTCAAATATATCTGAACAGCCTGATCTAAACATATATGAGCAGACCATGGCAACAATCCACCAACAAGCTCTGACCCTTTACATAGACTCTCTATAACAGCATATACACGACTTATTACATCCCTTTAAATGTTTTTTTTATTTTTTTTTTAGCTTTGTGTCAGTTTGACATTATATGAGTCTCAGCACTCGAAGTGTTTTTGTGACTGACTGTTTCAGATCTTGGAAACAGTGACATAATGTTCTGAAAAACTCTATGTGGTCCTATTTGGTAATTGCCAATTTTCCTATTGAAATGCTTTTTAACATCATTACATTCAAATCATTAGATACAGTTGATGAATTTGCTTAATATTTTCCTAACAGGCTATAATTTTCATCACTGTAGCTACTCTGTTGGAACAAACTAATCTGGAAAATATGGAGAGAAATGGAAAATGTACTAATAGGTTTACCAATTACAATTAAATGAAACTGCTGCTTGAACCTCAACATCCACCAGGTCAGCAGTTACATGGATAGATTTAGCAGGGGCGCAAGGTTCAGTTCACATCAATACATTTGTAATGAATTTTTACTTATTTAACATACTCGAGGGTAAATCATACACCAAGCATACTGTAAGGTCAAATTGCAAGAGAATTGATTTGAAAGATAACATCTTTCTCAGTGTAGTTTCTGAAAGTATGCTTGTTGCATGAAACACAAATAGATCCTAACCCTAATAATCTTCAGTCTTACCAGTGAGCTGCTTAAGGTTAAGAGGTTAAACAGCAGGAGCACCAGTTTAACCTTGCATCAGTGGGGCTCAGGAGTAAGAGTGGGTCGTCTACCAGTTAGAGGTTGGTGGTTTGATCCCCACTCCACCTGTCAACAGCGGAACATGGCTTGTAGTAAAAAGTCTACAACATAACTCTTGGGTTTGCTGTAGAAGGCAACATCAGGGTAGAAAGCAATAAATTACGTTAGCAATAATACTTCACTACCAAAGTTAATAGTAGTGAGACCAAAAAAGTGGACCACATCAGTCCAGCTCTGAGGTCTTTACACTGGCTGCCTGTCCATCAGAGGATAGACTTTAAAGTTCTGATGCTGGTCTATAAAGCTCTGAATTGTCCATCCATCCATCCATTCACTTCCGCTTATCCTTTTCAGGGTCGCGGGGGGCGCTGGAGCCTATCCCAGCTGTCATAGGGCAAGAGGCGGGGTACACCCTGGACAGGTCGCCAGTCTGTCGCAAGGCTAACACACAGGGACAAACAACCATTCGCACTCACATTCATTTGCACATTCACACCTAGTGACAATTTGGGTTATCCAATTAACCTATCCCACAAGCTGCATGTCTTTGGACGGTGGGAGGAAGCCGGAGTACCCGGAGGGAACCCACGCAAACACGGGAAGAACATGCAAACTCCACACAGAAAGACCCCGGCCTGATGTTGGAATTGAACTCAGGACCTTCTTGCTGTGCGGCAACAGTGCTAACCACCGTGCCACCGTGCTCTGAATTGTTTAGGACCAAAATACATCAGTGACCTCCTGACCCAGTATGAACCTTCCAGATCCCTCAGGTCATCTGGATCCGTTTTTTTATCAGTTCCCAGAGTCAGAACCAGACACGGAGAAGCTGCATTCAGCTTTTATGCTCCACATATCTCCCAGAAACTCCCAGAAAGTCTCAGATCAGCTGAAACACTCAGTTTATTTAAATCCAGGTTGAAGACTCACCTGTTCTCAGCTGCATTTGAATAAAACACCAAATCCACACTTTTATGCTTAAATTTCAAAACTTACATTTTAACTACTGATTTTATCTACTGTTTTTTAATCAATTTTAAATCATGCTTTTTATTTGTTTTTTTAATGTCTCTGTAAAGCACTTTGAATCACCTTGTTGTTGAATTGTGCTATATAAATAAACTTGCCTTACATTACTTACAATGGGGCAAAAAAGTATTTAGTCAGCCACCGATTGTGCAAGTTCCCCCACCTAAAATGATGACAGAGGTCAGTAATTTGCACCACGGACTTTCAACTCCCGCCACAGATTTTCTATGGGGTTGAGGTCTAGAGACTGGCTAGGCCACTCCAGGACTTTCAAATGCTTCTTACGGAGCCACTCCTTTGTTGCCCGGGCGGTGTATTTTGGATCATTGTCATGTTGGAAGACCCAGCCTCGTTTCATCTTCAAAGTTCTCACTGATGGAAGGAGGTTTTGGCTCGAAATCTCACGATACATGGCCCCATTCATTCTGTCCTTAACACGGATCAGTCGTCCTGTCCCCTTGGTAGAAAAACAGCCCCATAGCATGATGTTTCCACCCCCATGCTTCACAGTAGGTATGGTGTTCTTGGGATGCAACTCGGTATTCTTCTTTCTCCAAACACGACGAGTTGAGTTTATACCAAAAAGTTCTACTTTGGTTTCATCTGACCACATGACATTCTCCCAATCCTCTGCTGTATCATCCATGTGCTCTCTGGCAAACTTCAGACGGGCCTGGACATGCACTGGCTTCAGCAGCGGAACACGTCTGGCACTGCGGGATTTGATTCCCTGCCGTTGTAGTGTGTTACTGATGGTGACCTTTGTTACTTTGGTCCCAGCTCTCTGCAGGTCATTCACCAGGTCCCCCCGTGTGGTTCTGGGATCTTTGCTCACCGTTCTCATGATCATTTTGACCCCACGGGATGAGATCTTGCGTGGAGCCCCAGATCGAGGGAGATTATCAGTGGTCTTGTATGTCTTCCATTTTCTGATGATTGCTCCCACAGTTGATTTTTTCACACCAAGCTGCTTGCAAGTAAGTAAGTAAGTAAAATTTATTTATATAGCACATTTCACAGATAAAAATCACAAAGTGCTTTACAGTAAGATCAGACATACAAGTTAAAATTAATTAAATTAGTTAAAAGCCCGTTTGTATAAAAATGTCTTCAGCTGCTTTTTAAAGGAGTCAGTAGAGTCTAGACAGCGTAAAGACAACGGCAGAGAGTTCCACAGCCTAGGTGCCAGTGCCTGAAAAGCCCGATCCCCACGTGTTTTAAATCTAGTACGTGGGACCACCAGTAGCCTCTGACCTGAAGACCTAAGTGCTCGGGATGAAGCATGAGGTTTCAACAGGTCAGAGATATACTGGGGAGCTTCACCATGCAGAGCTCTAAAAGTTACAACTAAAATTTTAAAATGAACCCTAAAATTTACAGGCAACCAATGAAGAGAAGCCAAAACTGGAGTAATGTGTGACCTCTTGTTTGTACCAGTTAAAAGTCTTGCCGCTGCATTCTGTACAGACTGAAGGCGATCCAGAGCTGATTTGTTAAGACATGTAAAAAGACCGTTACAATAATCCAAACGAGAAGAGATAAAAGCATGAATAATCATCTCAAGTTCTGCCTTTGACACCAGTAGCCTGAGTTTAGAAATGTTTCTTAGATGATAAAAACAGTTCCGGACAAGTCGTTTAGAGTGTTTCTCAAGAGACATTGAACTGTCAAATATAACACCTAAGTTTCTGAGACTCGACTGAAATGAAGGGTCTAAAAAACTGATATGCTGCCTAATTTCTGAGAGCATGTGATCAGGTGCAATAATCAAAGTTTCTGTTTTATCTGCATTTAACTGAAGGAAATTGTCATTTAACCATTGTTTGATTTCTGACAGACAATTATTTAAACAAGACAATTTATACAACTCAGAAGCTTTGAAAGAACAGTACAACTGAATGTCATCAGCATAGAGATGATAAGAAATATTATTGTAACGTCTGATAATGTGGCCTAGAGGGAGGATATACAGCAAAAAGAGAATAGGACCTAAAACAGATCCTTGAGGTACCCCAGAAGACAGAACTGATGTTTCCGACAGCACATGATTTATACAGACAGTAAAGGATCTCTCAGATAGATATGACATAAACCATTTTAAAACAACGCCAGTAATCCCAAACAAGTCCTTCAGCCTATTTATCATGATGCTGTGATCAACAGTATCAAAAGCAGAGCTGAGATCCAACATAACCAGAACAGTGTACTCTCCAGAGTCTGCTGCCATCAGAATGTCACTAGACACTTTAAGCAAAGCAGTTTCAGTGGAGTGCAATTTGCGGAAACCAGACTGGAAAATGTCCAGAACATTGTTCTTTTCCAAAAAGTTTATAAGTTGTTCTGCAACTGTTTTTTCCAAAATCTTTGACACCAATGGAAGTTTTGATATTGGCCTGTAACTGCTTGGAAGAGATGGGTCCAAATTTGGTTTCTTTAATATTGGTTCAACAATAGCTTGTTTAAAATAGCTGGGAACTGAGCCAGTATAAAGAGAAGTATTAATTATTTCCAGAATACAGGGGCCAATAGAATCAAACACACTAATGAAAAATGATGGAGAAAGTACATCAAGGTGGCTTGAAGTCAGTTTCATTCGACCAAGCAGAGCACTGATGTCCTGTAAGGTAACAGGAGTAAAAGAGGACCAGGTATCAGAGGTAAGCAACGTGTCAATGTGATACTGAGAGGATGATGGAGAAATATTAGACCTGACAGCAGCGACCTTATTAACAAAATAGTTTAAAAAGTCATTACAGTCAGATTTAGTATAGACTGGTACATGAGGAATATCAGGAGAGACAATGTTTTTAATTGTATCAAACAATACTCTGGGATTTTTCTTTTTTGAAGCTATTAAATTAGCAAAATATTCCGTTCTGGCATTTTTTATCATGTTGTTAAGTGAGAAAATTGATTCCTTGAGATGTACCCTATGGACCTCAAGCTTGGAAGCCTTCCATAAACGTTCTAATTTGCGACAATATCTCCTAAAATTTCGAATACTTTCATTTATCCAAGGACAGAAATTTGAAGAATGGACAACATTTAGTTTCAGAGGTGCCACCGTATCTAAAATAGATTTACATTGATTGTTAAAAGACAAAATAAGTGAATCCATATCATTTTGAGCCATGCGAGGGACAAACATGGCAGAAAACCTTCTAGCAGCATCCTGGTTTATAATCCGCCTTTGGATCATCAATTTAGGAGGTGAAGGATCCACGTAAAATGACAAATTAAAGAATATACAACTATGGTCACTCACATGGACATCTTCCACACATACATCATATATATTTAAACCCAGGGAGAAAACAAGATCAAGAGTGTGGCCCTTCGTATGTGTGGGGCCAGAAACATGCTGCTTAAAGTTAAAAGACTCAGTGATAGTGATGAGCCCAGCAGCAGTGTTACAGGAAGCGTCATCAATATGAAGGTTGAAGTCTCCCAATATTACAACCTTCTCCAGTTTAATGATCGTTGTCAGAAGGTCGTTAAATTCAGTTAGAAAGACCCCAGCAGGTCCAGGAGGTCGATAGATTAAAATACAATAAAAGGTTTTCAGAGAACCGACCTTCATCATCTGTGACTCAAATGAAGAGAAGAAGTCCGAAGTCACCAGTTTGCATATGAGTCTGTCCTGGTAAACAGCAGCAAGTCCTCCACCACGTCCTAAAAGACGCGGAGTTCCAATGACAGAACAGCCAGACGGGCAGATTTCATTCAGGTGGACATAATCCTTATTTTGCTGCCACGTCTCAGTCAGACACATAAAACCTAGAGACTCTTTGATAAAAAGATCATTTAAAATAAATGATTTGTTCGTTATAGAGCGAACGTTAAGCAGGGCGAACCGAATTGATGACGGTTTATCTGCGGAATCTACAGCTGACTGCAGCGGTACTTGAATTAAACACCTGTGCAAACCTGTGGACCTGCCGGACAGGGCAGCGACTCCAGAGTTGGAAAAAACCTTGATCGATGAGCAGACGTAGCTGTCACCAACAAAACGGGAAATGGATGACGGACACAGAGTGAGCAAACTGCTTTCGAGCCATGGGGCTCGGGTCCCAGGCGGCAGCGTAACATCCCCAGCAAACGACAGGAGAGGAACTGGTCGCAGACACCGAGAGTCACCCCACAGCAAAGCAGCTAGCCTCCGGTACCTTCTCCGTTTCACCTGGACGCCGGCCCTCGTTCCCCTTTTTCGTCTCTTGAGGGTGGAAATGCCGCGGGTTGTGCACAGTAGCACGCAGTCAGGTGCGGAACACTCCAGAGGAGGAGGAAAAGTTTTTCAGTAGCTGTCCCAGCTGTCACAGTAGATCTCCATTGAGTCTTTGATGTTTAACAGTGTATCCCGATCATAAATTAAAGCAGCAGAAGAAACGTCAGAATACAAAAGAGCAAAAAGTATATTGCAAACGACAAGTGACGGCAGTGAAAAACTACACTGTCGCCTCCAACGAGCTGTAGCAGCAGCGGCAAAGCCAAACACAGGCGCCATTGCCTATTGTAGATTCACTCTTCCCCGTCTGGTGCAGGTCTACAATACTTTTCCTGGTGTCCTTCGAAAGCTCTTTGGTCTTGGCCATGGCGGCGTTTGGAGTCTGACTGTTTGAGGCTGTGGACAGGTGTCTTTTATACAGATGATGAGTTCAAACAGGTGCCATTCATACAGGTAACGAGTGGGGGACAGAAAAGCTTTTTACAGAAGACGTTACAGGTCTGTGAGAGCCAGAGATTTTCCTTGTTTGAGGTGACCAAATACTTATTTTCCACCCTAATTTACGAATAAATTCTTTACAAATCCTACCATGTGAATTCATGGATTTTTTTTTTTTTCACATTCTGTCTCTCACAGTTGCAGTGTACCTCTGGTGCAAATCACTGACCTCTGTCATCATTTTAAGTGGGGGAACTTGCACAATCGGTGGCTGACTAAATACTTTTTTGCCCCACTGTACCTCATGGTGTTAACTAAAAAGTCCTGACATGGGACATGGATGTAGAACTTCTGGGGGTTTTCTGTTATGATTTGCAGATGGATGTCTTATAAGGTGGGACCTCCATAGATCATGACTTTTTCACTTTGTTATGATCATTGGGTTGTTTTGCACTGGTGTAATGAGTGGTGGCGTGATAGCGAGTGGTGTACTCTTCCATTATTACATAACAATATCTGATTTTTGGATTGCTGGCATGTCTAAGCACAAGTTAATCACTTCAGTTTGTTTCACCCTGCCATAGAGATAATGTTTTTGGTAGCACAAGTACTCATAAAACCTTTGTAGTGTTGTAGAGTGGGGTCATTTTAACATTATAATTTGGCTTACATTCACCATGGTCTGATGATTTATTGGTCGAAAATTGACAAAAACCTTTTAGAAACTCTTATTCTTACAAGTGTGGTGTGTATTGTTAACATTTATAAGGTACTGTATAAAGATTTTAAATATCATTTCACATCTGACCCCTGATCTCTCCTTACAGGTCAGTGGATTGATCTGAAGATCAAAGTGATAATACTGTCATATAGAGCTATTTAAAACTGTTTTGCTACCATTAATTGTATTAAAACAGCAGTCCCCAACCCCTGGGCCATGGTACCGGTCCGTGAGTCATTTGGTACCAGGCTGGTTATTAAGTCAATATCGATTATCCATCGTCTACTCTGACATACTGTTCATATACAAAATAGTATTCCCTTAAAAGTAAAAGTAAATACTGCCTGGAGAGTGAGCTGCCTTGGTTTGAGGTTGGTGCTCTTTGAGTGCTTCTTGCTGTGGAATGAAATGAGGGAGACAGCAAGGGGAAGGCCTTGGAAAAGGTGGAGCCCACGATATGCATGAACTCTAGGAATTTCTGGGGCTACCATAACAACCAGTGGGTGATATCACAATTTACTGCCTTCATATTGCAAAGCCATCAGGACGAAGTTGACATTTCCCCTAACCTTGTCACCAGCAAATCAGATGTCGTAGTGATGAAGTTAGTGTTGTGTTGTACCATGCCAGAGTTATGATTGTGAGCATATTGGTATGCTGATGTTAGGATTAATCTCAAAGCACAGCTGTACCCGCGGCGTCACAGCTGCTAGCGTGCCTTGGCAAACAGCCGATGCAAATAAGTTTAGAACTGCAGTATCCTTAAAATCCAGTTTTATAAAGCATGCAAGGGAGGCAAAACAAAAAACAAAACAAAAAAACAGCAATGTGAGCTGTCACCAGCAGGAGACAAAGGGTTGTGTAACACTTTTAATCTTTGAATGCTAGAAGGGTTGTGCTATCCAGAGGGCCTTTGGGAAAACAGGGTGATAACTGTAGCCCTGCTTTGTCAGTGGCTTAATCGTATGTAACATTTTAACAGCTGCTTTATTGAATTCCCGCACAAAATTGCAGCGTTTCTAATAGTTACTCTTTGCACCCCTGGCTCAGATCTTTGTTGGCTTTGAGGCCAACTTGGCCCTTGCAGGCCTCTTCTGCTTGATCTTCACAGAGCTGACATTTGGCACAGCGGTAACACCTCACCAGCTGAAAGGACAATTCTCACACAAGCCTCCTCGATGGGCTATTTCAAGTCCAGTGACATTTCATTAGATGAAGAGGAGTTTAGAGTCCTGGCAAATGCTTCTCCTCACATCTCAGGTAGCCAGGCTAGTCGAACCGACAGTAACCTATGGGAGGGTGGTACGCCAGTTTCACAGACATGCCAGTGTGAGCCCGAGTCGCACACGTGTGGAAATGGCAGATGCAAATGTGTACACACTTGCAGACTCACACACAAGCTGGTGGATGTAACCTTTTATGGGCTCTGTAATGCAAATGTCTCTTGCCCTGTGTGTGTGTGTGTTTGGGAGGCTTAATATCTGAGTATAAATCATTCTTTTCTTGAGTTTTGCACTCCAGTTTGTTTGCAGTGTCTTTTTAAAGAGTACTCGACTTGTTATTCTTTGGGACAAGGAAGGTGGTTCTCAAGCTGAATCTTTGAGGTACACTTGGGTGAAAGGTCTGTAACACCTGCTCACCAAAAAGACAAATCTTTTCATCATTGCCCCAGTCATGTGGTAAATATCCAGAAACAGACTCCCTCATCTGTTTTGGGGGGATTATGATGTGCTGGCGCAGTGGCTTAAGAATCCCACATAACACCAAAAAATCAGCACGCAATAAGCATATGCATATGCCAAAGATGGACTTCTGGGTCTGAAAAGTGAAGCCAAAAGTTTAAACCTGCATTCTTTCTAATGATCAGTAGGGGGCGACCTCTCTGGTTACAAAGAAAAGTTTTATGAGGAAACTATGAATTCATGATCTCTCTTCTACGTTTAATTTCTACTGAATAGAAGGTGCTGTTTGTTTCATAACTTATTGTACCTATTAAGTCAAAATAGAAGATGCAGAGTTTGCATTAGGGTGGACCTAGCTTATGATTCACAACCCCCTACCACCTTTCATCATCACACCTTGGTTTCCAAACATTAGGACAAGCTGAAGGCTTCATTACCGGACTCAATGATATCACAGTAGTCAAGTATTTTATATCCAGTCTATGCTAAATCTCCATCCTGTCTCGTGATTGGTTGGAAGGGCTTAGACTGGAAGGGACGAAAGCTGTCGGAGGACGGTTGTTGTATTTTCCAATTCTGAATTTTTTTTTCGATTTTATATTTAAAATAGCTTCAAGCAGATGAGCTCCATGTGTATTAAAAAAGGACCTAGCTGTCATGATGTCACCCACTGACTTTGGTTTCACCATTTAAAGCCTCACAGTGGCTGCTGGAGTGTTAATATTTTGGCAGCAAAGTTACAAACCAAAGGACATTTGGGTCAGTTTAGTCAGAAACGCCCTAAATTGGTCGTTTTCTCTTTGAAAATTGACCCAAGGTTCTGTCTAGGTACTGTCTAGGTATGCTGAATTTCAAAGCGAACAACTGAAGCAACTACCAATGGCAGTGAAGAATTTCTTTGAGTGACATGGTGATGACCTGGTAGTAAATACATCAGAAGGCTGCTCAGGAACGCAGAGTCTGCAAGCCAAGCGACCAGCTATCAGCTTCAAAAAGATGTGCGATGAGCATCCAGGGTGGATGCGTCAACAATATCCACTCTCATCCAATGAAATCTATTGCTGTGCTCCATTTTTGCTCTTTTTGACTGAGCTGCTAATTAAATGCTGAGCATATTTTATTAATATTGATATCCATATCATGACATGTATTGTCATCTGCCGTGGAATATTGTGAGTGGGACATTGTGTCGCCATGGTGATGTCTACCAGTGTGTTGACAGGCATTGTGATCATTATAAGTTCTACTTACAGATAAAATGATCTCTTCGATTTTATTGCATTTTAAAGATTAAATGAACAAATTAATATATTTGTTTCAAAATCTGTACGTCTTTAATGGATCAAAATACAGAGCTACTTTCCAAGCGAACACAAGTGCACTGACAGAAATATTTGCAAATTAATGCAGTTACTTGTGCTTTTTTTTCTTTTGTTTGGTAAACACACACTGTCCGAGGTGGAAAGCATAAGACCTTGACCAGGAATTTAACTTAAAATATTTAATTCTTGTGCAAAGAAAGGTAGTGGAACTTGGTGAAACCTTGCCTTTCATTCCTTCAGCGTTCCAGAGTTAATGAGAAACCACAAAGGAATGGCCAAGCAATCATGTAGAGCTTTAAAGCGCTGGACTGATACCAAAGTGAAGTGCATTAGGTGGTAATAAGACCAAGCTAGGCTTGGATCATGGCTGACACATTTCCCATCCCTGTGAGCTCCAACCATTAAATCGATTTCCATCTGAGTCTCCCATGTCCACTCCACTCCAGCCAAAGCTCCGCCGGTTAGCCAGGGATTTGGGAGGTGTGGACAGACTTTTAAAACATAGAAGGAGACAAGAGGGGGAGCTTGAACCTGTGCGGTCTGTACTTCCAGTTAAGGCCAGTTTATTTAGCAGAACTGCTATGTATGCAAAGTATTGGTATAACTTAAACTAGGTGAGGAAAAACAAAACATTTTAATTCACAGAAATAAAAATAAAAACTAGACTTTGGTGGAAAAAAGAATGGAAGTATCAAGTAACAATATTGTGTACTCACAAAAATTAAAAATAAATATAAAGTTTTCATATTTATGTATCTGGTCACATTTGATGATCTAACCTGTCTAATTGGGCTTTGGTACATTATTTTATAGAGACATGAGGATGTCTTCATGAAGTGTTCATATTGTAATCCCCATTCTGATGTTCTTACATTTTGTCCCTGAAAAACTATGTTGTTGTTGTTTTTATTTCCTTATTCCAACATCCCTGTTAGAAAACTGACACTAAAACTAATGACTAATCTAAAATGAATGATCCCACTCTGAACTGTGATGAAAATAAATCTTCAAAAAAATGAATCAATCAGGAAAAACACAACTGTAATGAAGCTTATGCATAAGTTCAATAAGGAAGATCTATAGTCTCACATCTGTCTGCTTCCCAGGTGTTTGGCAAACACTTTCACTTTCCCGCACTATCAAGCCTTTTGCTGACATCACAGGTCTAGTCCAATCATCTTTTTGTCTGCCTTCTTCACTTAAAACTCACTGCTCATCTGTCATTTTCCCATGCAGATGTCTTTGTGCAACCCACTCCTCCCCATCTTCACCTCTCCTATGTTACTCAGGCTCAATCCAAGCCTCCATCTTCATCTCCACCATCAGCATCTAGACTCCACAGGGTCCTGCCCTGATTCCTATCACCACTGGAATTCTGTTTTGCTGTTATGAGAAGATAGAATTAAGCAAAACAGCTTAATTCAATTTTGTATATCAATAAATCTTGTTCAGTTCCTTTAAATTCAGTTCAATTCAACAACAATTGCCTCAGGGTGCTTCATACTGTAAAGTAAAAACCCTCCAATAATACAAAGAAAGCAGAGAAAACCCCAACAATCATATGACCCGTTTTGCAATCGTTTTGGCAACAGTGGGAAGGAAAAAGTCCCTTTTAACGGGAAGAAACCTCCAGCAGAATCAGGTTCAGGGAGGGACAACCATCTGACGCGACCGGTTATTCCTTCTAATGAGCTCTCTTTATTGAAATACCTGTAAGGTTGACCACTGAAAAAATAAAAGTACTTTGTTTCTAAAGCCTTTCTAGGGCCTCCAATATTATTGTGGTTAGCACTTTTCCATGCGAAGCAAAAGGTTGCTGGTTTGATTCCAGCTACTAGCAGAAATCCCCTTTGGGGTTGCATCCTGAAGGGGATTTAGTATAAAACGTTGTAAAGTCAAACATGCAGAGTAACTCTTTGTGGCAAGAGACAAGCCAAAAGTAGCCTTTTTAAATTTACTCTGGTCAAATGCCTTTGTTAGTTTTAAAAGAGTTTATGGAGTATTTAAAATGCAACTTTAAAATAATAGAACAGGTTATATACTAACTTTTATTTCCACTGTTCTAATTTTTACAAAATTATTTGTCATTTGTTCTCCACAGCAGTTCAATCAAATACCCATAAAAGCCTTAAAATGCCTATATGTAACAAAGAAAGAAAAAAAATTATAATAATAATAGAGAATAATGACACAGAATGGCTGTATTTTTCACAGTAATCAAAATAGAAGCTTATACTAAAGTTTAAACACATGGCTGGCTTTTCAGAAGTCTTTCTTCTGAGTTCATTACTTACATCCAACATCAGGTAGCCTATATAATGAATCCATCCGTCAATGAGAGTCTCCGATGTAGGGGGGTTGCATGTTTTTTCTTGTATATCATACGCTATATGGACACGAGTACTGATACGCTTACGCAGTCCCCCTTACAGGAGCTGCTCGGAAAGTAAATCTGTGCTACGAAGCTTCTGGTGCACAGTTTTAATGTCGATCTTAATACCAGAGGTGGTTTGGATCTCTGTAATGACTGAGTCAGCAGAGTGGTGGAGACTTTTATGCACTATGCGCCTGAACACTCAATGATTCCACTCTGTAACTTTACTCGATCTGCCACTTTGTGGCTGAGTTCCTGTGATTGCTAAATACTTCCACTTAGGGTTAAGGTGTACAACTTACAAGTGATCATGGAATATCTAGAAGAGATGAGATTTTACAAACTGACTTGTTACAGTGCTACGCTCGAATTCAGTGAGGTCTTTAGAATGATGCATGGTTAGGTACTTGATTTAAACACCAGTGACACTGAAACTGAAAACACCTGAATTCAAACTCACCTAAATTTGACAACAACTAACAGACGTCAAAGGGGGAAATAGTTAAGTTATGTGGTCCAATACTTTCGTCTATATAGGGCATTTCTAAATTATACATCACAATGTGATCTAACAGCACTGTGGACATGTCCTCTTCACTTGAGAGATGTGGGGCCTTGTTTGTAAAGTTTACAGCTTAATAGTTATTTAGTCCTTTTATCGAGATTTTACGAGGATAGATTCCCATGACAACATAGAGGAAAAGGCTATAAATATCAAAATACCCAGCAAAACCTAGCCATCTGGAAAGTTGAGACTCAGTGATAGACTTTCATTATTTTGAAGCAACCATGTTACGTATAATTTCCCTGAAAACAGCTGCACAGTAAAGTTTTAATGTGAAAGGCTGCCCAGCATGGCTGCCATCAATAACATTAACCATCCTCACCACAGGGACCTCAAACTCTCTAAATTCACAATTCCTCTAAAAGTTAAGGGCTGTTTGCACCACCTCACAAAACCTGCATTTGTTATGCATTTAATCATGAAAGGCAAAAGACTTAAACAATGATCATTTAATTATGACAGTAAGTTAATATAACAGATACAGTTTAATATAGGCATTTTAAATCTTCCATGAGATTTCAGTAAAGCTAAAGGAATAAGCTGGATGTTTTTAAACACTTAACCTCACCAGAGACACATGCGCTGTCTTTTCTGGAAGTCTGAAAGTGCTAAACACATCCCATACACTCCTTTTGTTTGGTTCCCGGTATGTTCCATTGTTGTGCTTTCACGCGGGGAGCCGAGTAATGCATAATTCATTGTTTACCTGATGGACACAAAGTCTAATTAAATCAGTACAGTGTCTCCAGCTGTGACGAGCGTCTCTGGTTTTTGCTTCTTCGTGTTAAAGTAACAAAGTTGGTCGTGGGAAAGTTGCGCTGGCGCTTACTGAGAACTGAACTCTTTGACCGATCTCATGTCAGTTTAGCAAGACAGCGTGTACACTTGTGACTACATCTGATATTCCAGTGTTCTTACCCCCCCCCCCCCCCCCCCCCAAAAAAAAAGAGGGGAGATTATAGCATTAGACTGTTTTGGCTGTCGTCCAAGGCCTATTAGCATAATTCTAAATTTATTCTGTGTGTCGTGTGATTAACCTGAGTGGGGACACAAAGCCCTCCATTTGCATCTATTTGCACCATAATCTTCAAATTGTGTGAACAAAGTCATAATGACTCTATGAGTCACCTCAATTCACTAAATAATTAAGGCAATAAATGAATGATAGACTACTCATTTACAAGCAACAGGAGATGAATTTTATTATTTAGGTATTCGTAGAAATGTAATTTGGGGGTTAATTCACGAAACACCCGCTTCTTTGTATGATGCTTCTTTCTATTGCCTGGTGGCGATTCATAAACAGTAAAATCTTACCCTTTGCTTGGTTCTCATTAAACTGAAGGAAGCTGAAAGAAGAACCCTTCCCCCACCCGCACTTCCTTCCAAGATCTATAATATTTGGTTCAGGGAGCTGAGTACAATCTCCACAGTACAGTGTGTGCTCGCTCAGTCTCCCACACACCCACACACAATTACACTGGACTTGCACACACACCTACAAAGCTGGGCGATATCTGTCTAAGGGGAAAGTCTTTTTATTAGGGAGTAAATGAGGTTTTTTTCCCACCCCTTATTTATGCATTCATAAAGGGAATATATGAGTTTTTACCAATCCACAAAACACCTGATGTCATCTTTTATCTCTGTCTGCTGAAATGAACGAGTTTATGTAAGACGTTTGCTAGCCAAGCCTCTCCAAGGGTCAGTCGATGAAGCTGCACACTTCAATTTAAATTATATTTGGAAGATTTGTGTCAGCAATACCCTGCTTTAAATTCATTAAATGGTAAATGGCCTGTATTTATATAGCGCTTTACTAGTCCCTAAGGACCCCAAAGCACTTTACATATCCAGTCATCCACCCATTCACACACACATTCACACACTGGTGATGGCAAGCTACATTGTAGCCACAGCCACCCTGGGGCGCACTGACAGAGGCGAGGCTGCCGAACACTGGCACCACCGGGCCCTCTGACCACCACCAGTAGGCAACGGGTGAAGTGTCTTGCCCAAGGACACAACAGCCAAGACTGTCCAAGCCGGCGCTCGAACCAGCAACCTTCCGATTACAAGGCGAACTCCCAACTCTTGAGCCACAATCACCCCATTAATGTGTACTTATAGCTAGGAGTCCAGTGCAGCCCCAGTTCTGCTGGATGACAAAGGTAAATAGGAGATCAGACAAGAGAAAGGAGGTGTAGGAGCTTTGCTTTTATTTAACAGCATGAGGCATGCGAAGTTTAACTTTTTTTTAACTTGTTTATGTTTCCTAAAATTTTAGACCTTCTAGATTAACAGATTTCATTTCTCTACCTTTATTTTCTGTGAATTTTTAACTTAAAAATATCAGACTTCTTCTTTAAATGTTATGTTTAATAACAATGCAAACAGATAAAAAAAGTAGCATGTTCATAAATAACATGAGCTTTCAAATAAAAACACAGGTGAATCAGTCACAATTCACACAGCATTACCATCACAGGCTAAAGAAAAGTTGGAAAAGTTGGAAAAGTTGCCAGCATCTCCATGGGGGCAAATTTCGCAGGTTGACCGGCCAGGCTTCACCCCCTGAGGGTTGTGGCTGCGATGAGAGAGGCTTGCTGAGAAGGTTTGCTTGACAATTTTGGGGCAGAACAGAGTGTTGGTTGTTAAATTGCTGGTTATACATCAGAAATACATTCAAACTACCTTTCTCTGGGCTTAGTCTTGAGAGATAGTGCAGACAATGAAGGTAAGATAAATGCTAGAAATATTGGAAACTCTGGTTGTTCTTGATTGCATCATTGTTTGCCTACTTTTGTTGCATCTTTGGCTGTGTTTCTGTGTTCTGTCACATATTTACAAAAAGAAAAACACAGAAATGTAGTACAGTACAATATGAAGACAATAGCTCATTTAGGCATTGTTTAATGGTCTGCCGCATGGTTTTGCACTTTTTGTTAAAGGTAGTTGTTTCTGAGTTTATGAAACAGATTCAGTGAGAAAATCTAAGCGTTATTTGCATGTGGACACTTTATCAATTCTCTGCCTGCTTAAACTCTAATGGTCTTTTGACTTTCTTCTCTCTCTTTACTTGTACATCAAGGTCTTACTCCGAGTCTGGTAGCTGGCTTGAATACAATGCCTGCGGCTTTATATTTTTATTTTTTATTTTTTGTGCTGATTCGCAAAAAAGCATTATGTTTTAATACTGGCTCCTACTGCTTATTTCGATACTGGCTATACGCTGTATTTGTTATATTTCTAGCCATTATATATAATTCTTGCTTATTTAAGGTAAACGTATTTTGGAAGTACACATTTCACCTCGAACTAAGGAGATTGATAACACTTTTATCTCCAAATGCAGAAAATGAAGATTCCACCACTAGTTATAAGTAGCTTAGCTTAGCCCAGGGCACCAATGGTACCACTCAGCTTTCTAGTAGACACATGGTATCAATTTGAAAATTCTACACTGCCTTGTTCGCAAGCTATTGCATTCACAAGATTTTCGGAAAACTTGACCTCTGACCTTGAGGTTTAGGTCACTGAGATTTGGACTTACCCGAGATTTTCAGTAGATACACTGAAGGTATCAATATCGAAGTCCTGTTATCTCATTCACGAAAGTGGCTGTCCATGTTGCCTAGCAGGGTTACAACAATATCCCATTCCACTTTTATGGCCGTTGAGTAAAAAACGATTAAAACAGCATAGGTTTAACAAAATTCAGCACTTCCAACGTTTAAATCATGACTCACTTATGTAGTCCATGTAAAACATAAAACAACACATAACAGATTTATGTAATGCTTTCTTCTTTGGTCCAGTGCTTGCTTTTTGCCTAGGAAGTTCAGATAGCCAACAAATGGTCAAATTTACAGTAGCACAAACTGGCTTTGGCATTAAAAAAGTACTGAATCACTCTTTGTGACAAGATTGCATGTAAGAGGTTATTGAACTTGCCATGTTCAATAAGTGCTTAAAGGTTTTTTTTTCTCATGATACAAAATGCAGGGAGGAGAATATTTAAATCAAGCATGCAAACTGATTAACTAATGTTTGCGACATGCAATTTACTGCTAATTGCGCATAGAAGAAAAGCAGGTCTTATTGTTTGGGCTCGATATTAAAATGAACTGACTGCAGCTGTGTTTAGAAAACAGCAACTTGTGTAATAACCTGTAAAACTAACCACACATATGAGTGCTATTTGAGGATTATGTTTACACTCTGTTTTACCCCGCATAGCATATCTGACCCTAACAGTCCAATACATTAGTGAGTTTTTGAAGCTATTTTTCAGGACTAGCTAAGTGCGATACATCAGTTTTGGTTTGTTAGCTTGTTTGGTTTTTTTGGGCAAGGGTTTTTTTTCCTCTTAAAATTCTACGAATCAGTACAGCTTTTTCTTTTTAGTGAAGATAAAGGAAGGTAGGAGCTGGAATATACTGAACTTAATTTTTTTTATTAAAGTTATTTCAATAGGGTATTGCAATGATTTGTCAAACTATGTGTGTTGACAGGTTTTCATATAAAACATGGTTCCAACTCAATAAAAGTGCTGTGCTTAAATCTGTATCTTGCAGATTTACACACAGAAACCAGATCTCCCACAAGACTTCTTTCTAAGGAGCATCAAATCTGTCAAATTAGGCAGGACTCACATCCTATACATCATCTTTGATAACTCAGCTGCTCTGAACTTACAGTATCTGCCAGAGGTGAAACTGTCAACTGATGCTTTTTTCCCCTTCTTTTTTTATTTGAATGGTAGAATTTAGCCATAAACATAAACAAAGCCTGTGCATGAAGGACAACCGTTTCCCAGTAGTCGGGTGATTGCAGCTGCTGTCCCTCTCAGCAGTGCAGATGGCTCGCTGCAGCTTGTCCTTGGAGTGGGGAGCTGCTGAAATGTTACAGATGTGGGTCAAATAGCATTTGGCAATCATTTTTAGACTCTACTTCTTCCTGCTTGCAAGAACCAGATGGCTGCTGTTCATCATGTGCAGCAAGCCGCTTTAGTCATTTAAAAATTTCTTTAAGGCAAAAAATGGTCTCACTGGTGGAGTTTAAACCCCATCAGGAACAACCAGTTTGATGATATCTGTTTTCAGATTTCAAAGCTAAAAACTGTGGTGAGTGGTTTCAGGGTGTGGCCAACGCGTCTGTGTTGATATAAATTAAAAGAGTCAACCATTCAGTGCTCATTTTACTAGCCAATCACTGTGCCCCAGGGCAGCTGTGGCTACAATGTAGCCTGCCATCACCAGTGTGTGAATGTGTGTGTGAATGGGTGAATGACTGAATGTAGTGTAAAGCGCTTTGGGGTCCTTAGGGACTAAGTAAAGCGCTATACAAATACAGGCCATTTACAGGCCATTTTAACTGGCTGGGAAAAATCAAACTCTTTCTTTTTCCTTCTCTGTAACCTTAATCCAGGTGTTTCTGCTGTCTGTTTCCATGGTTACAGCAGGAACAGCCAGTAAGAGGAGGCATCATGTTAAAAATTTGCCAAAATGTAAATAAATAGGTTATAGGATGAAAACCCTGAGGCATTGTCACCTTTAGTCACATTTCTTCACAAAATCTTGACCACTGCTCACAGGTGTTACTTTCACCCAGTGAGCACATTTCAACGCCTGGCACCTTTGTTGAATACGTCACTTGGCAGTAAATGAGAAACTAAGCATCGGAGGTTAGGGTTAAAACAAAATCATGACAATCTTATTTTCCTCTGGACTCCAACTTCATGTTCTGCCTCTCTAAAAACACCTTTATTTAAGCTGAGCTCCAAGGATTGGCTTTAGGATTGTTGCTAGACATATAGCTTCAGAATAAAGGCTGATGACGAAGGGCTTTGTTCTATGTGCAAAAGAAGAGGTACCACACACTTACGTCAACAATATTTTTTAAGACACTTGACTTGTTAGGAAAGCTATACCTGGGTTTGTCATTGGGCATATGTGTCTTGATGTAATTAAAAGCAAAACTGCAAATCTTCATTTCAAATAATTTTTGAAAAAATAAGACCTACAGGTGTGCACGCGTGTGTTTTTCCTAGTTCTCAAGTTACGCAACTGTTCTCATCCAGACAGAGGAAAACTTGAAATGGAGAGAGCTGAGGTTGGCCCAGACATTTGGCTCAAGTGCTAAGTAAATAAATCCATTATCTAACAAATTGACTCGACTCATTTCATTAAGACTCGGTTTAGAGAGCTTTTAAAAAAAAAAAAAAATCGATATGACTTAATTCCTTTAGCTCTGTTTTTGTTTTCTGATGCTCCTGTTTGACATTTTTTGGTCATCGAGATTTTTTTGCGTGCTTTTGTATGTGTTATGGAGATTTGCTGTTTTGCAGTGAGTGGTGCGGTGCTGTGTGGGTGCTGAGAAGCGCTGGAAAAGACAGACCAAAGAAGTTTTTTCTCCATCGGAGCTGCAGCTGTTATATACACAAATATTAGGTGGTGCTGTGAGAGTTTGAGATTTAATACTACATGCACATTACATGTAATTTAATTGTGGGTTCCTGCTGAGAAATGTCCAAACCAAACTTAGAGTCTATTAACTGTAAAATCTTTTTTTAAAAAGCTATGCCTATTAACTTGTGTGCCCTTTAAATTTGTTTATGTTATAGTTTTTGTAAAATTATGAATATAGACTCTCTACCTCCCTTCACTCCATTTAGAGTTAATTTGCCGAAAAGAGCTGACTGACAACATTAGTGCATTAAAAAATGTTATCAGACATTCATTAGCATTTAAGAGAATTCTTTTTGTTACAGTAAACACAAAATATGATGTCGTGATAGCCATAATCAACACATACTGGGAGTCAAACTCCAAAAATTGTTACTTCAGTCCTCCTCTGACAGCATCATCTTCCCAGATGGTTCAGTCCAGTACCATCTGGAAAGATGTCCTTGGAAACTGTTTGTAAAAAGGGCATACGGTTTCAAAAAAACACACCACACATGATCAGATGAACCATCTGTCTGTAACCCTTTGTAATAACCATTACTCATACACTAATAAACTGAAAACTGAGGACTAAACTTTACTAAATAGTTTACTAATAAAAAGCAGTGGGAAGAACACTAACAGTTTGTGTCATTTTTTTAATTCTAACAACAATAGATAAGGTTTCATTTTGATGACATTTATATGGTTTTATTTTTTATTATATTTTAGTTTGTATTTTTTGATTGTTCTCAGAGCCAGTCCTCAATCCCAGTTTGTTGTTTCAAAGCTGCTGGGATCTGAAAGATACCCACAAGGGTTTGATTAGTATTGGTAATGCATGTGTTATAGTGATGTGTCGGTCACGAACGAAACGACTCGTAGAGCCGGATCTTTGAAGTGAACAACGCGAGCCGTGAGCTTTTGTTTTTGTTTTCTTTCTCTCACCCTCTCTCTCGCACTATTTTTCCGCTTCACTCCGCACGCGAGCCTTGTGCTTTACGCTGGGAAGAGGGGGGAGGGGCGGTAGTTACACTTGCAGTAGCACAGGACCAGAGCGGGAGGGAGAGAGAGAGAAAGAGAGCCAGGGACTCAACGTCACATTAGAAAAGTATAGTAATCATCCACAACTATTTTCAGTTGCGGATGATAAAGGATTTATTCATGCAGGCCCATATGACAGAGAATGTGCATCTTCTTTTTGTTTTCATATTTTTGCATATTTATATTTAATTGTGTTGTGATTTGCAGTGTTTTGTGTTGTTTCACTTTAAATTTGTAAGGAAAAAGCTGAAAATTTAAATAGTTAAAAGTTAAAATGTAAATAGTTGGTTTTTGTATTATATGATTTATTTATTACATTTTATGTGGAGTGAATAAATAAAAGTATATTGACGGTGGCCCGTAGAGACAAAGGACGTACAAACTCCAAAACAATTAAAAACTCCATAGAACGTACAAAACACAACAGAAGTGCTCCAGGATGCTAGGGGCAGTGTTAGGCTTTTGTTACCTAGTGGCTACACAAGCCAGGAAGTACCAATGACCGGATTTGGTGTGAGGTAGTAACAGGTAAATGAACATTTGTTTAAATTATTTGAATATATATGAGTGCCTGTGTATAAATACACAAACAATACACATATGCTTTCAATTATGTAATTTAAGTGATCTAGGTAGCTGTTTTGGAAGTTCAGTTAACGCTAGAAATGTGCTTTTTGGAGTTTGTAGTGCTTTGTCTCTAGGGGCCACCGTATATATTTATATATAAACATATATAAATAAAACCACAGGTTTGGTTTTTTTCTACATTAGTAATTCCTTTTGTGCATAATTTTATATTATTGTTAATAATAAGTTAATTAAAGCAACAAAACAACCTGAAGAGCCAGTTGGGAGTCGAAAGAGCCAGTTCTCTAAAAAGAGCCGGAAATCCCATCACTAATGTGTTACAGCAATTCTGAGAACAGCCTCACTGCTGTTGTATTTTAACCCAATCTGCTATCGTTTCCCAGACCTAACAAAGTAGTTTTGTGCCTGAACCTAGCCAAACAACTAACCACAGTATAAGTACAGTGAACATAAACATAAATAGTTAAAAAGTTAAACTTAACATTAACCTTGGCTTCCAAGTTTCCAGTGGGGTTATTTACACTGTAGCCACCCCATCTGAATTAAGTGACCATTATTTTTTTTATAACAAGTAGTTATTAAACATGGCTCTAAAATTTGCAGGCTGAAGTACTGTAAAAGTTAGCAAGCACTCAGGGCAAACCAAGGCAACTTTATATTGTTTTTGTGATTTGGTGCTATATAAATAAATATGAACTAAACTGATTAGAATTGATTAGATTCCATTCCTCTAATGTCACATGTAAAAACAACCACCTTGGCCACTGTTCTTAACAGGGTTTTGTTTCACTAGAACTACTGTTTCGCTACAGCGTATACTTACAGGATAGATTCTCGTGTAAGCTTGTTAATCTTCCAAGATGTACCTCAAAAGGTAAAGTGTTCTTTTCTGCTGATTACACTTTGTTTTCTAATCAACATGCTTTGCTCCAAAGTGGAGAAAGAAAAAGCAAAAGGTAACCTCTGCAACGTCTGCCCTTGTGTTGACACGCTTCAGTCAATCTGTAATGCCAAAAGGGTGTTTTGAGATTCTACCAACAAGGACTACGTGGCCTAGTTATGATTACCACAAAGGAGCTGACACCACAGGGCTGACACAAATACTCCTCTTGTCACCTCTTATTTACATGAGTTCCATTATGACGAGTGTGGCTATATATTACACTAACAATAAAAGATCATTACAAACGTCAAAGCAGAAATGTACAAACAGCGATTTATTTTTATATTCAAATTACACGTTTCACTATTGTATTAGTTTTTTGTTTTTTTTAAAGAACACTCATGTGTAGTTTTAAAAATGATAGGGGCACAGAGTAGAAAATGCAAGACAGGTTGATTTGATAGTTACTAATCTTTACTCTAAATAAGAGCATTAATGATTTCCATATTACATCTGGACTAGATAATTAGCTGAAGCCTTTCAAATTTGAACAACTAATAATTGAGATTCTATTTATTAAAACTAGTTAAGTTTTAGAAAACTATCTTCACGGTATGCAGTAAAAAGTAAAAACTTTGCTGGAAATATATTCAGTTTATTTTTTTGTTGTTTCACTGACATAAATTGCCCATTTGAACCCAAGCTAAAGGTAATGTTAGCAGTAAAGCTTCACACAGTAATGGTGAAACAGAGGTCATGCATGAAATGATCTGTGATCGGCGTGGATGACACGGGCTGTTCCAGTGCAGCATCGAGTATTGAGTGATGGATTACAGTGTGTGAATACTACTCTGTAATTGGCATTTACTGGGTGACCTATAACTGATTAATTAACTGTTGGTCTTACGTGGTTTCTGGACTACTTTGAAATTTTAAACCTCATTTAAAATGATTATCAATGCAAGCTTTTCTTGCAGCTTATACTTAAAAGGAAATGATAATGACAATAATTGTAATAATTTAAAATAACACACACACTGGCTTAAAATAAGAAACATTTCAAGTTTTGCTGACCTTCCGATCCACCCTGACCACCTCCCTACATATGCTTTGTTTCTCCTGTAGTTGTTGCTCCAGCCACCAGAGGGCACTGTGACAATTAAATCATCAAATGTTACCTCAAGCGAATAGCTAGAAAATATTGTGGATCACTTTTAGGAGAAAGGACACACTCAGTTATTTAAAAGCACATTTTCAAGGTCAGATGATGATGAGGCTCCTTGGAAATGCATTTGACAGCCCACGGAGGCCTGCCATATTTCCATTGCAGTGCTCCTTGGATACTGAACATATGGGAGTTGAATGGTCAGCTGGGATATGCACGCTTGCATGTACACACAAGAGTGTTTGCTGTGGTTGACAATCCGCGATGCATTTGTCATGCCAGCCAGGTCAAGCAGGCATAAAAGCCCTTTCTTCTTAATCGAGCCCCACAGGGTAACTGGGTAATACAGATGGGGCCTGTCATGCTCTTCTAAAAAGCAACACAAGGAGGAGGATGAGCAACATGAAGTGGAAGAAGAAATCATCTGGCCTGTGTGGATCACGTTTCTCGATTAAGAGGAGAAAACTGGGTTGGTAGATTCGAATAGATAGGTAGCTGTTGTACTTTCTTTCCATATTAATAAGAACATGGTTCTTCTGAACTTCATTTTTCTCTGTGGGGGGATTAAAGAGGGCAAAGAAGCTCTGACTATAGAAAAAAGAACAGCGTCATGATTATAAATGCACCATCGCACATAAATCTGCCGTGCGTTATTTGGTCATACGTCAGGTCAGCTCATGTTTTGCGAGGCTGTGCTTGTTCGAAGGCTCACTCTCACTTTCAAAGGGAGGAAAAATAAATGATTGAAGGGGGGGGGGGGGGGGGGGGGGGGGGCTGGAAGCACTGTAATGTAGCTCTTTCCTTTTTCCAGTGATAAAGAATACTTTACTTGTCTATGTCAAGCATATCTTATGGAGAGTCTCAGTGTTGCTGTCTGCCATGATCAGCCACTGTGGTGTAAATTAAGGACAATTCCCGTGAGGTTGTCACACTTGCTTAGTTGTAATAGATCAGCTTCCCACCCAGTGCTCCCCTTCCCCCGTTTCCTCTGTAAATGGATCTCACAGGAGGGACAGTGATGCTCACCAACACCTTGATTACCTCCAGGTGTTTCTCCCTCACAGTCCAAAGACATGCAGATCACTCCGGCTGCAGGGTACAGTACATGGCCCAGAGGTTTAAACGTTTTTATTTCTGTTTTTGTCTGCTGGTGGCACACTGGCAGCATCTCCTGAAGGGCTTTCCCACTATATGCTGGAGTACTCTCTTGTTACTCTGAATTAACAATGAATACATTGTGGTTATGTATTGTCTTGTACACCTTCAGTGCCAGCTTCCTCCAAATGGACAATAAAGATTTGATTCTAAGCCTGAACTTGGGCTCGATGCCCAGTAAAGGTGCCAAAAAAAAAATTCAAAAGAAGCCCTCTGGGGACTTGAAAATGATTAAAAGCAAAAGATTAACATAAATACTTCTCCTCGAAGCACACGTATCTATGTGGCCAAAATATTGTCTTCCACCAAAGAGATAATGCCATCTAGCACCGCTTCCAGTTACTTTCTATTGAACCCAGCAGCTGTAAATGTGTGTGGTAAGCCACTGAGGGATGGTACCTTATTGACTTATTGTGTACAGAGCATGCTGTGAGTTTTACAGAAAAGAGAGCCCGACTAAGCATCTTAATGAGCAAATCAGCTCTTTGTTAACAGGAAAGAGGCACATGGACCAGGCAAAAAACATGTCATTTCATGATTTTGTGTGGTGAAAGGCTCCTGTGTCTTACTGCGATTTTCCTGGACATCTTCAACTTCTGGACTCCTTTTGGCTAAAGGGGTATTTGAATTTTTCCTTTGAACTGAGCAAATATATCAAAGATGCAGTACACAGGAGATATATCTTAAGAGAATCCCTTTCATGCTAGGGTTCGAAATATTTATCATGAACATTACACGTTTTCAGTAACAGTATATAAAAAAAAAAAGGATTTAAAAAGTCAAACAAAAGGTGGGTGGGCTTGAGTAGGTTTGCCTCCAAGCAGTCCTTTGGCCCTTTTAAGATGTTTACATTGGCTGTAAACAACGCTAGATGGTAGGAAAAAACTCATGATGAAGCTCTGGTTTTAGAGACAACTGTTTTTTAATTTAAATGGCAACAACAGCAGCCTGATTATAACTGGGGGGGATAACAAAATTAATAGTTCTTACCACCATTTTAATGATATATCAGTAATGAAGCTCAGAGCTGCAATGGGTACCTGCACCGTAGCAGCGAGCATAAATGGACGAAGCTGAGTGATGATGTCACTGAATGAAATTTTAACCTCCTATGACCTGGCGTCCACATATGCCATATGTGGATATCACATTTTGGGATGTCTAGACCAAAATAATAAATTCTGTTCTACAAGGTCCTGATATATACTTACGAGGACATCATACTGCCACTGTTCTATCGAAATTTTAAACACGTCCTCATATGTCAATCTAATTTTTCTCAGAAACAAAAAACAGGTAAAAAAAACAAAACAACTAAATCTGGAAATTCATTGTTTTCGGAGGTTAAAGGGTACCAGTGGTGGCTGAGGTCATGGTGCTATGGAAAAATATTAGAGAAAATAATATTAGAGAAAATAACCATGGCACTTTCTTTCTTCCATTTTTCCCCCTTCTCCAGCACTTAACAAGTTGTTTTAAATTCAACAAGTGCTTAGCAGGATCTGACACTTGGAGTGGGTGATCAAAGTTTTCATAAGCTCATCAGTGAAATGATCAAATCTGTAGGTTTCTACTGAATTACTATGGAGAAATACTACCAAACAGGATGTTTTGGAAAAAATATTATGGCCGCATACCATGGAGCACTGGAACAGAAATCCCCCACAGTGATCCAACTCCCTCCCAAAAGGCTGCCGGGTTGGAGAGGTCAGATCCTGAAACACCGGAGATGTGGTAGGTGGTGTTTTTTGGAGCAGATGCAAGAGCAGGTGTGGAAGTTTCAGATGAGGGAGCAGAAATCAACGTAGCATGGATAGAGTGAATCATGTTAAACATTTGCTTAAGGCACTGATTGGTAACACTCCTGCTGCTCACACAGAAAGCAGAGCCTGATCATGTTGGCCATGCAGCGTGCCTTGTTCAGACAGAGCTGTGCAAAGTCCATATGGCCAGATTGTTCTGTCATAGCCAAGTAAGGCAGTAATGGAGAGCTCTCTAAAGTAAGACCAAGAACTGACAGTACGCAGCTTAAAGGATCTATTAACAGAAAACTCAAGGTATACCTAGAGCCTTACCAACAGGGATTCGGGGGTCATGTAAATAGGCAAACGGACTGATTCTTATATAGCACTATTCTCCTCTCCTGGAACACTCAAAGCACTTTATACAACATGTCACATTCACACAACCACTTTCTTCTATGGTTTTTCAGTGCTTCTCAAGCTAACATTCACACACATTCATACTTGAATGGATGCATTGGACAGCAACTTGGGGTTAGTATCTTGCCTAGACTGGGGGAGCTGGGGGACCAGGGATCGAACCACTAACCGTCCAATAGATGACCTGCTCTACCTCCTGACCTACAGCCTCCCCAAGGGTCATGACTCAGGGGCCACTGTCTATCAGAAAAGAGAGGGGAATTACTCTGTGTGGTTTGAGGAATAGAAGCCTTAATGGGTCCATTAGATTTTCTAGAACAAAAGGGGTGGAAAGGTGTTTTTTCAGTGGACGTGGACCAGCTAGGAGGTAACAGGTGTTCCTGGTCCCAAAAAGTTGATTTCGTTCATCTGGAAGTAGCATTTACAGTGGGAGAAACGTTTCATCACTCTTCCAAGTGACTTTTTCAGTCTCAGCTGAATGCAAATTTCCCTGATCTTATGAACAGTACACTTGTGTAATGACTGAAACTAGCACCACTGATGAACAGTGAGGAGTGAGGTCAACCTTTCAGTGACCACTGATCAATGGTCAGTGGTCCATTGAAGGAATGCTTTTCAGAGACAGAGAAACCGGCAAATCACAAAGAAACACAGGACTCAAATGAAAACCGGATAACTGCAAACAGTCTGGTGGAAAGTGGAGCTTGAACTAATCGCTAAATGGTCACCAAATTTCTGATTATAATCAGATGTATTGGCTAAAGGACCGGAAAGCAGAAGTTTCCACCAGCAGGTGGAGCCCATGGCAGAACCTGCCCATCCGCAGCTGAAAACAAAAACATTACAGAGGGAAAGAAAACAGAGGAACCCTTGACCAGCCCAGGATCATGACATTCAGAGAGCAAATGACAAGTTTTTGCAGACACATTGATGTTTGGTGCAGCTCCCTCTCTTTGTCACCTAGCAATTAAAAGCACCCACTTGCCAACTGATTAGAGAACACATGTTTTTACACAAAAAATACACATTTTGGCAACAAGAGGGTGCCAGCAGATCTTGGACTGGTCTTTAGCCCTTTGTGACTTAGGCCTAACGTGCTCATAATGACGCCCTTAAAATTCAGCAGAGCAAATGTTAATCACGCTCATCATCTTGGCTTAGCGTGAGATACTATCACCATCTGCTTATCTGAAAAGCAGCAGTAAAGATGCACTCTAGCTGAGACCTATTGGAATGTCCTTGGTTAAAGCTCACACAAAATGAAAGTAGGGGCCATAAATGAAGAACATAAAACCTCTGAAACAAAATCTTACTTAATTGTTGAGGACAGCAGGTGACAGTTGTTGCAGACATTCGTTAACATGGTTAGTTATGCTGAAGGTCAGGAAATCAGATTCATTTAGGTGTACCCACTGGAAACCATGAATGCCTCCATTAAAAAACTGCCAATCTATCTAATAGGTGGTGAGGTATTTCCTCTGCAAATGAACAGTTTGAAATCCTACTAGATACAAAACAAGGGTATAACAAAAGATGAGTTGATGCATCATCTGTATAAAATTTGTATATATATCAAACGCTTCAGCACTATAATACAGTGGTGAAACTGAGCACTCCTGTAGATAAATAGAGTCAAGATATAATCGCAGAAAACATTTTCCTTGGTGTAGTAAGCTGAATTGCAGACCTCACCGAAATCTTGCTAATTTCAAAAAGTGCAACTGGCTTGTTGTCCCGCATTGTCCAGTTGGTGGAGCAGAACATGCTCTTGGACTTGAATCAACGCCTCTCGGCAGACCTTCGCCGGCTCAAACTGTTTGCGTCAGCGGGACGGTGCAGCAGGTCCCCCGGGGACAAAACACACAGATGTGCACATATTTACACACCCACATGTACTTGAATCTCTGCTACTCATATCAGCATCACGGAGCACACCAAAACCATATGACTGTGAAGAGGCTGATGATTTAACAACAGAGAAAGTCTTAAGCATCAACGAACCATAATGGAGAAAAGAGCTGAAAGTAATGTAGGCCGCGGGTTCATTAAGTGGTTCGTTCTGCAACATGTGACAACTTACATTATTAGATTACATGCAAACTGTCATCCGCTTAGTGCTCTTAATTGATAGTGTGGCTGTCTGTGGATATATAAAAAAGAGTGAAAAGAAAAGCTTCCAATTACTGCCCACTGCTTTAACTTAAGACTTTCTCCTCACTTGTCTTTTTAATCAGCTGGGGAGATTTAGCCTGAAATATATTTTCTTTGTCAGCATCAGCCTGCTTCATTTTCTTTCTGTCTCAGACAATCACACCTTGAAGCTGCTCACTGAAAAAAAAAAGATATTCTTGGATAGAGAGCAGTATAGCTAATCAGGGATGGGGGTTAAGCAGTGTGCTTAAAGGCACTTTTTCTTATGGAAAGAACTGGTATAAATGTGGAAAGATCAAATATCATTTTTGGACTTTTACAGTCAACAACACACTGAACCTGACTTCTAATATTCACAGCAGCAGTGGTTCAGTGTAACACTGGAAACGTTCAATACCTGTGTACCACAGTGAAAATATGGGTTGCAATATAATGTTTTTTCTTGCTTATAGTTAATGTCAAATGCTTCAAATATATTTATGAAGCATGCTGTTTACATAACCAAAAACTAAACAAGCAGATGCTTTGACTCATGTCAAAGTTGCAGTTTCCATGAGCTTAGCTCCAGCAAACCCAAAATGACTTGAATCCATAACAGCTGTCAGCACTTTTATGTTTTACAGTTACTAAAGTCTGGTATTTAGAATAAAGTCAAAAATATTTATTTCTTATAAAGTTTCAAATATATATATATTTTAACTTTCCTGATTTAAATTCAAAGTCAGTTTCTACAGTAGTAAACACTGACTTCATTATCCATCTGTGCCAAATCAAATATGCGGATCCATCCACAGCGGTGACCCTGTGGGAAATAAGAGAGCAGCTGAAAGCACTGCAGTCCTGGGCATGGATGTTTACCACAGCTATATAAAGTGGGTGACCTTTCTTGTGTACCAAATATGGCAGTGATGACAAGATGTTAAATTGCACAATAGATTGAGGCAAATGTGTGAATTATTTAACAGAGAGAATTCCCGAACAAAAGGAAAACAAACTTTTAAAAAAATATGAGTAAAACATGAAACTGCTTCTCAAATTATGGTTGAGCCTCTAAAAATTGGGAGGCGGTGTATAAAAACTACAGTAATTCCTAAATGGTGAATGCAATAATTTATTTAAACCCACTGTATTTAAAGCTGAAAATCTCCACTGTTATGGTGTTTAAAATAAATAGATTTTTTTTTAAATTGTGCATTTATTCAAATATTTAGGTACCCAACTGTGGATATTAAGAGATTAGTTTGTGTACTGCTGAAAATGAAGTAGTAGGCATTAAAAGCATGTTTTGATTGTTTCATATTTTATATTCTTTATATTCAGAAATGTTTGAACTATGTGAGAATATGATGAGGACAACATCTGTGCCAAACATAGAATTCAAGAAGCGTCTAAAGTAAGAGTACAGACGCATTTCAAACTGTCCCACGTTTCAACAGATGCACGACTGAGATTCTGACAACCACACGATTCATCATAAAAACAACGTGATACCCATTTATAGGTTCAGGTACAGGATACTAAATATGGCTGAAAGAGTTTGTCTGACATTTTTTAAGTTTACAGTTCAATTCAGTTTTATTTATATAGTGCCAAATCACAACAAAGGAGTTTTTCCTTCCCACTGTCAAGTGGGAAGGAAAAACTCCTTTGTTGCAGGAAGAAACCTGCTTTAGAGCCAGGCTCAGGGAGGGGCAGCCATCTGCTGTGACTAGTTGGGAGTCGAGATGGACTATTCAAGGAAATGTTAGTTTCCTTAAGACCTACTAAAGGAATTGCATGATGTTTTTTTTTCTTTTTCGTTATTGGATAGTGGATTAGTGAAGATTATACAGGAAAGCGACGAAAGAGCACTGGAAGACAGCAGCAAAGGGCTGAGGGTAAGCTCTGTTTTAGGCATATAGCCATATGGTTCAACCAGTGTACTAAACTGGTGTCCAACATTGCGTGATTATCTGCTTGAAGCCACAATCTGTGCATATGGACAATTAAACGTCAGCTTTAATAGAACAGGCACACTTTGCTCTGTCAGTTCAGTTCTCTAATGTACTGACCTCAGAACAGCTTTCCCTTGTTCTCTCGCTGCACTTCAATGCTGCGGTCTGATAATGTGAAACACTGCAACTTTAGCCATTATTCTACTCTCACCAGGGAAATGGCTGCTGTAAGATAACACAGTGCCAGCAGACCGAGCGCAAAATGGATATAAATAATAAATGTGAGTAAAAGGAGTACAAATATGTATAAGGCATTAATTAACAGTGATAAACCGTACCAGTACCAGTGTAAAATACTCAAAGCCAAACATTGAGCTGAATGAGCACTTTGCAGCTACTATATTGTTTGGGCCACAGGTGAAAGTACAAGTCACAGCTGTGAGCATTAAGCACCTGATACATGCTTATTATGAACTGATTTCCTTTGGTTCGCTTAATATGGTTACAGCATTAAAGTGCATTATATCAGTGACGATGTGAAGGCTAACCTTTTTACTACCTTTTTCATACTGAAACCACAAGCACTGCTCATCTTTACAATAATAGCTCCTTAATGTATCGACACATGAATCATTGCTCTGCTTGCTTTTTTGTTCCCAGCTAATAACTCCCCTCCCTACACTGCCTTGTGAACACTCACAAACCCCTGATTTGTGGCCATTAACAGCTGTTTTATAGGCTGTAAATCAGTATATGCCAGAGCCAGATTAATCTGCCAGTGATTCCAAAATATGAAGCTACTATTGGATACCTCACAACACTAAACACGTTTCCTTTTTTTGTCAAATGGCAAGAAACCCACTACTGCACATGTCAAATGATGATTTGTTGGTCCATTAATCAACTGATAATCATTTGTGAACAATTTTGATAACTCATTATGTTTTTTTTTGCTAGCTTCTCCGACCTCCATGATAGTGACGATTTCATATGTTAAATTCCCTGGAACATTTCAATAATGTTTTAATTAAAAAGCACTGATACATTCTTAAAGATAAATCATGATCATGATCTTCCAAACAGAAAAGACAAAAGAGATGAAGGATTCCTCACAGTTTGTGTGTTTATTCAGCAGTGCAAATGTCGCGCACGGTTGGGTTTATGATTTACTAAAATGTGGTATGCAAACCTTTTTACTTTTGGTGTGAGTGAAATATGCATAAAAAGACTTTCAAAATGATTTTCCCACCCTCTGCCCCTCTTTCGTATGACTGCCACACTTAATGTTACTGGGCTACAGCACTGATAATCTTATAATACCCAGTAAGAATGGATAGGACCAGTGATGGAACCTAATTTACTCAAGCACCTAAAGTACAGTTTTAATGTACTTTTTCATTATTTAAACATTTCTATGTTATACTGCTTTCTAATTGATGTGAATATTGTATTTTTGTAATATAACACTATTAAAAAAAAACTTTATTTTCTGATTTTAAAATATAAATCAACTAATATATAATGATTCTGTATTATTATGGGCAAAGCTACCTAGCAGTAAAAAGGTAACTTAGTCATCCTTATCTGCAACATTAAAAGTTATATATACATTAATAAATTACTAATTAGACTTTAATAATGAAATATATACAATAGAGTACTTTAACTGCATTCACTGGGCCCTCTTTAGGTACACCTATTCAACTGCTTATTAGTGCAAATAAATCAGCCAATTAAATGGCAGCAACTCAGCGCATTTAGGCATGTAGGTCCGCATGTACAATATGAATCCTCCACAGATCAAACCTTTAATCTAAGGAGCTTGGAAAGAAAGTGACTGGACTTCTTTAAGGCATTTCTGCTCTCATCTGAGAAGCTTTTTCAGTTCCAAGACCAAATGGTGGACAGTTCCAGGTCCCACTATAGTGGGTAAGCAACCCTGTTAAGGGATTAAATATCCCTCTTCCCACCCCTTAAAAAAACAAAAATATAGATCCACACTGCTTGTACCAGCAATACAGGCAAGTGTGGGGGATAGGGACACAGACTCATGAATAGATGGACATGTCATAAACTAATATTCATCATGCATGATGTCAACTCAAAATGATTTCTTGAACATGGCAATGACTTCAGTGTTCTCAAATGGCCTCCACAGTTACCAGATCTCAGTCCAGAAGAGTAGTTTTGTGATCTGGAGGAAGGGTAGATGAAATGAGAAGAAGCTAATTTAAAATATTCACAATACACACACACACACACACACACACACACACACACACACACACACACACACATATATATATATATATATATATATATATATATATATATATATATATATATATTAGGGGTGGGGGAAAAATCGATACTGTGTAGTATCGTGATATTTTGTTTGCTAATAATGTATCAATACAGGGACAGCAGAAATCGATATTTTGTTACAAAAAAAGTTTTTGTGCTCTGACTTCAGAGCATGTTTGTCACGGTGCGGCATGGCACACCGTGGAAGGAGTGGGGAAGGAGGACCCAGGCGCGGTGCTCTACGTATAGACAGTGTTTATTTACAGAGGGTGATATCAAACAACAATAAATCCCCGTGTTTCTCCCCAGACTCCCGTGTCGTGTCCTCCAAGTGCTCTCTGCTCCCGTGTCTGCACTCCCGGTGCTCGCTGCTCCTTAAGCCTTCCACGCTCCTCCTGCGGGAAACAATAGCGGCAGCAGTCAGGACACTGAACAATGGCAGGCATACACTACACGACCAAAACCTAAACTGGGTAACTAACGTGGAGTCCCAAGCAATGATCCCGCGTCGGTGGGAGCTCCAAGACTCTCTTAAGTAGCTCCCCCGACGAGGCCTGATCAGCAGCAGGTGTGTGGCTTCGGGTGTGGCCAGTCCCCTTGCAGGGCCACACCCTCCAGGCCTGACGCCGCCTATAAACAAGTGCTCAGCCACCCACACACACATATACACAAGCACAGGGAAGGGGGAGCAACACCAAAATACACAACAATAATAATAATAATAATATAATACATGACTGCTTAGGGATCCTGGGTTGCCCAGTCCCAGGACCCTGACAATGTTGATCCTTTTTCTGAGCAAGAACCCTGACATTCCTTCACTGTCCAAATGTGTTTAACTTTTTTTTGGCAGCAATAAACATGACAGTTTACTTATTTTAATTTAAGACATGTTTTATTTTAATTAAGTTTAAAACTTTTTTATTTAATGTAAAATTATATTTTGTTTTAATTTACTTTCAAATTCTTCAGTTGCTGAATGGGCTGCATAGTTTTTATATATGTTATAGTTCAGAATAGCTATAATTGTACCAGATGGTTGCATTCAGTTAAGTTGGACTAGACTGTAATACAAACCATTCAGTTTGTCAACAATAAAACTGACTGAAATGAGAGACTGAGTGCGAGACTTTGATATTAGATAAAATGAATACTGATAAAGTTTACCTTTATGTACAGAATCTGAATATCGCAAAATATTTTAAAAAATTGCAATAATATCATATCGTGCGTTAAGTATTGTGATAATATCGTATTGTGGGATGTATGGTGATTCCCACCTCTAATATATATATTAATATATTAATTAGGGGTGCAACGGTACACAAAATTCACGATTTGGTTCGATACTTTGGTGTCACGGTTCGATATTTTTTCGATACAAAAAAAAATGTTCATGCCTTTTTAATTTGTCATTTATTAAAATTAGAAATATATATTTTAACTCAAAAGTACAGTTTTTAAATTTTATGTTGCTGAAACAACAAAGGGATAAAATAATAAATCTATCTGATTGAGAAATCACTCATCTTTGGAAAAGAGAGTTTATTACAGAGAAATGGCTCTTTCCAAAATAAAAGCTATACTATACGCTTCTTCTGGGCTATATTCTCAGTAGCATATTAAACATATCAGGTCCCCATAAGGAGAATCATGTGCTAACGGCTGTCTAAATGACTCGGGTAAAGTTTGTAGCATGCGTACTTGTTGTTTTTGTCTGCTTCCACTTGTCTTTGCACTAGGATGATGTCGGAGTAAATGTGCAGTCATATTCGTTGTGTTCCCACTAGTACTGTCAGCGTTAATCTCGTTGAGATGACGTTAACGCCACAACACGGAGAAATCTCCGTTATCGAGCTACCGCGGATCGCCCCGTGCGTGGGGCTGGATGGCCAACACGTTAACGAGCTAACTGCGCTAACACACTAGTTCCCACCAATGTAACTGAGCATTGTGTGGCACATCCAACATACTGTTTTACTTTAGTCCTTACTTATTTACTTATTTATTTTAGTCCATACTTATTTTCCACCCTGATTTACGAATAAATTCTTTACAAATCCTACCATGTGGATTCATGGATTTTTTTTTCACATTCTGTCTCTCACAGTTGAAGTGTACCTCTGGTGCAAATTACTGACCTCTGTCATCATTTTAAGTGGGGGAACTTGCACAATCGGTGGCTGACTAAATACTTTTTTGCCCCACTGTATATATATATATATATATATATATATATATATATATATATATATATATATATATATATATATAAATTCCCCACTCGCCCCTGTGGGCGGTCTATTCTTCAAGCTCGGGTCCTCTACCAGAGGCCTGGGAGCTTGAGGGTCCAGCTGCGGTGTCTTAGCTGTTCCTAGGACTGCGCTCTTCTGGACAGAGATCTCCAATGTTGTTTCTGGGATCTGCTGAAGCCACTCGCCCAGTTTGGGAGTCACCGCACCTAGTGCTCCAAGTACCACTTGGACCACTGTTACCTTCACCCTCCACATTTTCTCGAGCTCGTCTCTGAGCCCTTGGTATTTCTCAGCCAATTACGTGGCAGCAACTCAGCACATTTAGGCATGTAGGCACGTTCATCTGCTCAAGTTCAAATCGAGTATCAGACTGAGGAAGTAATATGATTTAAGTGACTTATGTGGCATGGTTCAGAGAGCTGATTGGTATTTTCCTGAATAGCCTCTCTAGGATTTACAGTTAATGGACCAACAAAGGAGAAAATATCCAGTGAGCTCTTCTATATATACAGACAGTATGTACAATATGAATCCTCCACAGATCAAACCCTGGTGGGTTACATGAATAGGATGAGGGACCTATGGATATATATATATATATATATATATATCTATATATCTATATATATATATATATATATATATCTCCATCCATCCATCGATTCGCTTCTGCTTATCCTTTTCAGGGGCTGGAGCCTATCCCAGCTGTCATAGGGCAAGAAGCGGGGTACACCGTGGACAGGTCACCAGTCTGTCTCAGGGCTAAGAAATAGAGACAGACAACCATTCGCACTCACATTCACTCCCAAATTCACACCTATGGGCAATTTATATTGACCAATTAACCTATCCCCACTAACTGCATGTCTTTGGACTGCGGGAGGAAGCCGGAGTACCCGGGGAGAACCCATGCAAACACGGGGAGAACATGCAAACTCCACACAGAAAGACCCTGGCCTGATGGTGAAATTGAACCTAGGACCTTCTTGCTGTGCGGCAACAGTGCTAACCACCGTGCCTACCAGAGATGGGCAGTAACGCGTTACTGTAATCTGATTACTTTTTTCAGGTAATGAGTAAAGTAAGGGATTACTATTGCAAAAATGGTAATTCGATTACCGTTACTTTCCCGTAGGAACGCTGCGTTACTAAAACTGTGATGACATGTCAGTGTCTCATGACAGTGACGTAAGCGAGTGCGCCGTTAGTGACAACAGCTGTGTGCAGATCAACAATGGATCATATATCAATGCGGGAGAGAGTATGAGCGTGCAGCGTTTAAAGCGTGGAAGTACTGACCTTACTTCGACTTTGATTCCATAAAAAGTGACAAAAACATTAGTGTACGTTGTGTGTGGGAAGAAAACTTCTTTTTACAGTGAAAAAACCCCCTTAAACTTCCAAGCAAGCACCGAGTGCGCTATGACGTAATGGGAAACTCACAGAGAAACTCGCGGATTCTTCAACTGACTGCTGCGGCACATCAGCACCAGGGTAAACCTCCGCCTACCTTACTCCTGCTTTACAGGTGAAAATAGACCAACAGGACCGCTAGTCTTTGATGTTATTTATTTTCTGCTGTGTTTTACTTGCATCTATTTGAAAGAGTGAGTGTAAACACAAAAAAACCCAAATATTTTATGTGCTGGAATGTGCAGAAAATAGGTTTAAATGTTAAACAAATTTCTTCCAGTCAGAGAATGTTGCATATAATTACATTTTTGCTTGGTGCATAAAGTTAAAAGGTTAAAACTAATAAAACAAGTTTTAAAAAGAGACTTTTCCATTTGATTACATTTTGTATGATGGATTATGCAGAAAAAGTAGAATTGGGCTGAAAGATCTATCGCTTTATCACCTATTCAGGTTGTAAATCATGTTTTTAAAAAGTAACTAAGTAATTAACTCATTCACTGCCAGCCATTGGCAGTGAATGAGTTAAACCCATTGACTCATGCACTGCAATTGACGGCTATAGACGTCAATGGCAGTGAATGAGTTAATTACTTTTGAAAATAAGTAATTAGTAAAGTAACGGGATTACTTTTTTGGGGAAGTAATCCGTAATTAGTTACTGATTACTTTTTTCAAGTAACTTGACCAACACTGGTGCCTACATCTATCTATCTATCTATCTATCTATCTATCTATCTATCTATCTATCTATCTATCTTTGTTAATATCTCAAAATACAATAAAAAGGTTCCAAATCCTTATAACATGTTGGTCACAATCCTGCAAAAAAAAATAACTCAAACCCACTATTACACCATCTCACAGGGCTAGAGGTACAAGAGCTCTCACACGTGCTCTGTGCTTAACCTTGCAATATGTGCTGTAACCAAAACAGCTCAAACGGCACTCACACTATTGTCTAAAAGAGGCTGTGCAGTTGTTGCATTCAGTGGCCCTCAAAAGGTAGAACATTATTTTTTTGTGCGATGCAGTGAAGTGTGAAGTTTGTGTGTCCCGTCTATACGCCAGCACACAAGTGAATTGCTACAGTTTGGCAGAGAGAAGCATGGGAAACATGTACAAGCTTCTTTGAGTGGATTGAATTAAGCCATGAAAGAGATTAATCTGTTTTTATTTTTAGACACATTAAAGGGTGTGCTGACATTTTTACAAGTCTGTCTTAAAGAAAAAAACATTTCAGATAACGACGAGTGAAATGAATAGATTTTGTTTCCTGTCCCTTAAACAGAAATAACAGAAGTGATCTCTTTATAGCCAGCATTAGCAGAAGAGGCTCTATTGGCAAAGAGCTGAATGTGATGAATGCAATCATCACAGTACTTCAAAAATTAAAAAATCAATTCTGGTTCAAACCAGTATTTAGCAATTTAATTATCGTCAGTCATTTGGTCAAGGGATCATTTAAGTAAACTTTTATTTGGCATTGATGAGTATTTTGCCAAAACTAGACTAAGATTCTACCGATTCGAAAGCTAAAGGTTCATGCTGGAATGCTAACGTGCTAATTTCTACTCACTGTTGAAGCACATTAGCAAGCCAAGTGTAACACCCTTTTCAATAGTTGGGATACAGATTTTAATAATTACATGAGTACCAATTGCTAAGGTTCGACTACTGGAGCAAAGTGGATGAATGAGTTTGAGGAACTTTTATTCATTTGGATAATATGAATAATAACTTACATATACAATAAAAAACAATAGCATTACATAAAAGGAAAAATGGGCCCAAATAATGGAAAACAATAAACAAAACATACCTCCGGGGGATTTGACTCAGTGTCTCTAGTGTCAGCTGACACCTCTTATTTGAGTGAGTCCAGCAGTAAAGTCTCTCCTTGCAGGATGTGCAGAGGAACAATGAAATGCAGTTCTCTCCAACCACTTAAGTAGAATTTGTACATTTCAAAGTCCATCCAAAGAATTTCAATTTATTTTGAGATCATACATGTTAACGAATCCTGGAGGGGTGGCTTGCCATCTTTGGACCGGGTCATCAATGAGTCATTCATCAAAAAAATGTTCAAAACTTGTTAGAGTAACATTAAAAAAGAATCTGCTGTTTAGACATTCATACATACGTTCTTTCTTATCTTTTCTTCATACATACTAGCAACAGCAATAGCTGCTATAGCCATTAGCACATCATTGTTGATGGCTTAGCTTGTTTCTGAACAAGAATGTTGAGAAGTTAACTCACCCAGAAGAGTCCCAGCAGTTAGAAAACTCTCCTCCAACTAAACAACGGTTGCCTGAAAGTTTGTTTCCTTAGCTTCCTCAGCAAAATCCAACAAAAGAAGGCAAACACGTTTCTCTCTTGGGGCTCCCACTTTATATATTTCACAGATCATCAGGTTTGTGAAGTATATAGATTATATCTCACCAAAATAATTTTACTTAATAAAACTTTTTAATTAACTCAGCATTTCAACCTCACTCATAATTGAATGAAACCCTTAATAATGTTCTAGGGTTACTCAAGATTTTGCTAATTAGCATTCGGGCATTTTTCAAAGCACACATGGGAAATCAAAGTATTGTACAAACTGAAGATTTGAGCTGTTGATGCCAATAAGTGACAAGGTAGAGGTTTGCCAAAGTAGCATAGTTTGTCCGGAGTAGGATCTTAAAATCTGAAGCAAATCAGCGAGCCATGTAACAGCTGAGATACTTTACTTAAAAAATGATTCTACTCACTCAGAGTCTAAGTACCACATGAGACGTCCATCCATTCATTAATGTCTCTTAATGTCTTTAAACACTTATCCACTTCAGGGTCAGTGGGGGCTGGAGTCTATCTCAGGGGACAATGGTCAACAGGCAGGGTACACTCTCGACAGGCTGCCAGTGGTCACAGGCCTAAAAAAGAGATAAAGAAAATCATTCACACCTTTGGCCAATTTAGAATTACCACTTAACCTAACAAGCATATCTTTAGACTGTGGGAGGAAGCCCGAGCACCCAGAGAGAAATTTTCACATTTATACTGCAGGAGCCACTTCTATTATCATTGTGCATTACAGGCAAAAAATACTACTCAGTTTTCATTGAGAGCTGGTACTTCTAATACTCTTAATACTCTTTTTTATGATCTCACTGTATTGGACAGACTTTATCTCATTGTTAGTGTCATCCATCCATTCCCTTCTGCTTATCTTTAGAAGGGTCACGGGTGTGCTGGACCCTAACCTAGCTTCCATAGGGCAAAAGGTGGGGTACAACCTGGTATGGTCGCGAATCTAACACAGGGCTGACACAGAGAGACAGACTGTTAGTTTGCTGTCATTTCAACGAGATTAATGCTGTTTAATTCTTGTTGGCCATTAGCTGAGGTGCTGCTTTGTATCCTGCAAGGACCAGGAAAAACAAGGGGAAGTAAATATTTTTTAGACAAAAAATCCGAGTCCGAGTAAAGTCACAAGTCTGAAACTTTGAATTTCAAGTCCTTTCGAGTCTTTAAAAAAAAAACAAAAAAACGAAGAATGTTGCAGTTATATGCTAAATGTAAATATTAGACCATGTCATTTTTAAATCTGTGTTTTTTCTCAACACATGACGAAATAGTGAACTTAGAAAATATACGCAAATTGTGAAATTGCACCTCTATAAAATGCAGCTCAATTAAACTTAGCTCCAAGAATAATTTTCACCGACAGTTCTGAGATAAGCTGCATGGTATTCTTGGATGCGCTTGTAGGGCCAGCTTTAAAATCGCATGACAAAAATATCATACACATTAAAAAAAAAACTGTATCACCAACGTAGCCTGGACAAGATTTGCTTGTTAGATGAAGTCATGATCTCATCGTAGCAAGAGAGAAGCACCACCTACCGTTCTTTATGCAACTTCAACTGTCGGAGAAAGTTGGAAGTTGTTCCATCTCTGTCTGTGATTCTCTTCTTGCATCTTTTGCATATTGCATTTCAGTTTTTTGTTGACTACTTCATAGTTTATGTACCTGAAAAAAATAACTCCTTGCAGCATTTTTGAGCGTTTTTTTTTAAAAATCTGGTTAATTTGATTGACTGTGCTACAGCTCACGCACACATACGTACGGAGTGTGGTTTGAATAAATGAATCAATGAATTGAATTAATGGTGCATACTTTCTATATAATATGTATGTTAAATTTTATATTTGGGGTGAAATATCAAGTCTTTTCAAGTAAACCGGTTCAAGTCCAATTCAAGTCCCAGGTCATTGGTGTAAAAGTCCAAGTCAAGTCACAAGTCTTAGAACATTTTTTCAAGTCAAGTCTAAAGTCATAAAATTAATGACACGAGTCTGACTCGAGTCCAAGTCATGTGACTCGAGTCCACATCTCTGATAACTAGTCTAAACTAAAACATTGGGTCACTTTGTCAGACTATACGTCAGACTATACAACTTAGCTAACTGGCAAATCAGTAAATGTTAACCCTAAAATAATTTCACATCCAAAGTTATATGAATGCTTTATTTTTGTTTTGAACACATATCATAGTGTTATTTTCCTTCAAAATTTCAGCTTGTCTCAACGTCATAAATGGCCTGTTTAATGGATTCCTGAATGCTGCAAAGCTGAGAAAACAACACTGATCACTTCATTGGAGCTGAAAGAATGTGGACTACTTTTAGCTCCCACTGGTGCTTTGGTCCTTCTTTGTTCATGAGAATAGAAGCAGCATTTGGGCCCATAAATTCCCAGTTATATCAAGTTAGAAAAAGCGGATAGCAGTGGAAGCCCCATGGAAAATAAATTTTTTTTAAAATTCACTTTATGTTGAAACCAGGTCACCACGTATGGAGTTAAGACGAAAATCCATAGAGAATATTGAATGAAACACAAGATTAATTTTTAATTTAACATTTGTTCACTAACATGAACCATCCATCCATGTATTTTACTTCTGCTTATTCAAAGTTGCATCCTGGTTGAAGAAACATCCTATTCCCCAGCAATCCTTTACAGTTTCTCTTGGAGTATCCTCAAGACACTTCTGGGTCAGATGAGGCAGTCCTGGTCTACCATTAGTCATCGCAATGGCTCTGCTGTCAAACAATCAGAGATTGTCTTCTGTTTTTTTGGTTTTTTTTAATCATTCTACAATGCATCTTTTGTCCTGTCTTACCCCCATCACTCCAACCGGTCACGGCAGATGGCTGCCCCTCCCTGAGCCTGGTTCTGCCAGATGTTTCTTGAGGTTAAAAGGGAGCTTTTCCTTCTCACTGTTGCCAAGCACTTCCTCATTGTTGGGATTTTTCCTCTATTATTGTAGAGTTTACCATAGAATGTAAAGCGCCTTGACTGCCAACTGTTTTGGAGATTTGAGCCCCAGCAACCCCGGTATTGGGAGGGGAGGGGGCACAAGGGGCGAGATTCCGTAATAGGCTGTAACTTGAAGTCGTATCCATAGAAACCTCTGAATCTCACCTAAACCTCATATAAACCATTTCTACAACCACCAAACACACACGCAACCAGTTTTTGCTTTGTGCAATCGTTTCAAATGTTGTTGCCAAGCAAAATAACCCAAGATCCTATGTACCGCCTGGAAATGCTATTAATTGCCATGGTAACCAGAGCTGCTCCAGGAAACACTGTGGAGCTGTTCTGACTTTAAGGGTGTTAGTCTTTCTCTTCTAGGTGAACGATGAAGTGAATGATGACGACTGTTGTTTGCAACTTGACTATATATTTGATTCTGGGGTCTGACTATGTTGCAGGTTTACACTTCAGGATGAAAAAACTTGACAAATGTTACATTCATCTACAATATGTGCTCACTTTTATTCCTTCTGGCTTTTGCAGAGAAACCAACAGTCATAGATGTGGGCATCTATATCAACAGCATCGGCCCTGTGTCATCCATTGATATGGTGAGTTATGGCTTTATCTCCATCGTCTGCCCCATCTGCACACAAACACATTTGTCCACTGCCCGATATTAGCATCATCAGACACGAAAGCTGTCATTCCTCATGCTGTATTTGGAGGCCACGTGGCCCATCACAGCTGTTTGTGTTGCGGCAGAAGCCAAGAAAGACAGGTGTGGACACTCTTTTTGTTTCCCTATGTCCTATGAATAAGCTTGAATTCATCAAGTTGGTGAGTTTAAAATTGCTGCTATGAAAGTATTCTGCTATTCAATTAGACAGCAGTTTGGGTCTCAGTAGAGATGAGCCTCATTTTATTCCAGTTTTCTTCATTTAGTTACTGCATCTTTTTGACTGGCATGAAAATCACAAGAACAAAGTTCAACTGTGAGGGGGAAAAATGGGTTTGGAGAAAGACCAGGACATGGATCAATGGCTTTTTCATAATGGAGGGTCTGATCAGATTCAATAAAACATATGAAGAGCTGAAGCTGAAAGGTTGATGAGCAGTAATGAGAAAATAGCTACTTTTCAGACAACTAAACGCATAAGCAGTCTGTTATTTGGCCTTCAGTGGAGTGCAGCAGACTAAATGGAAGCAACCTCCTATTATTTTGAATCCAAAGGGTCTGTTCTGCCGCTGTCAATAGAGTCAGATATGCATATTTTTCTCCTTTAATTTCTGTCTTCCAATATAAAAAATGTATTGGTTTACAAACAGACTAAATGATGAAAGTACTTCATCTGAACCTGCTCAGTCACAATATGCTTACCTGGAGCAGTTGACTGGCGGTGTAAAATATTCCCAATTATAAAACAGATGCAGCCTTTTTGTATTCAAGCCCAATGGACTACATTTTAAAAGACTGCACTGTACAAAGTTGTTTTAAGTCTACCTATTACACTTTCACTGTGGACTCCCACAGCAGAGGATGTTTAGGTTTTCTCTGAAAGTGAAAGCGGATAAATTCAATTTGGGATGCAAAATGGTGTTGCTGAACTCACAGTTCATTAAGTTGATTTTCTACTTTGTACTCCAAGGAGCCGGCAGAACTCGCACAGTCATTTTGAAAGATAGTCTTTGGAACTATTACTAAGGTTACCAAACTGTGACCAAACCAAATGCCAGCTAGGGCCAGTGTTTGACACTTCTTGTCCCGGTTGATTTGCTAACACTTCTGCTTGGTGTGTTAATGCAACTGAAATGGGGAGGAAACAAGAGCACCTAATTTGTCACGAACAGTACAGAGAAGCACCTAATGCAACATATTACGGCTCAGCCAAACACATGCCCACTGTTTTGACAAAGAGGTTAGTCTACAGTAAGCCTTTTTTGTCATTGTATAATCCATAGCTATGTTATTTTCCTCTGCCTTCTTCACAGTAAAAGCCAACCTGTATTTCAGCAGATGAACTCTTTTAATATATAACCCTCTGAAGTTCCCTTTTTAAAAGGCACAATTCAGTTAAATATAGCTCCAATATAGAGCGTTAAACTGATGGGCTGCCTGTAGAGTTTATAGCTATTGGTAATTTCCAACCCCAGATGATGGCCAGTAACTGAAAAATCTAACTACATGTTGGGTCGACCAAGCCTGCAATGAGTGAATGGCATGGAAGGTTAAAATGAGTTTCTGGTTATGCTGTAGATTTCTTGCAGAAGTCTAAATCAGGTATTAGTGTTTGGAGAGAAGGACCATTAAGTACGTTTTGATGTGTGTCAGACTATTTATTTGTGCAGCAGATTTTAATTGACTAAAACTAAGAGACGACATTTTTGGCTTTTGACTTTAGTAGAATCCAAGTCTCCAAGTTTCTAAATGTTGTCCATTTATCCATTTTCTTCCACTTATCCAATTGGGATTGGGGGTGGAGCTTATCCAGTCTGTTGCTGTGCTACCACAGAGAGGCAGACAGCCATTCAGAATAACCCAAATAAACAACATGCAAACTCCACCCATGAAATGCAAGGCCAGCATTTACAATTCTTCCTTGTATATGTTGTGCTTTCAATGTTGCTGTGTCCTAATTCCATGGATTTCCTCTGGCATCTTTTCACAATCCAAAGACATTCATATCAGGTCAGTTGTTGATTCTAAATTGGTTGTATGTATGGATGTGAGACTGTGTGGTGGTTGGCTGTATCCCTGTGTTTCTGTAATGAAATAACACCTGGCGAGGGTGTACCCTGCCTCGCTCACACCCTATAACAGTAAAGATGCGCCCCAACGCTCCAGCGCCCCGGTAACCCAACGTTTATGGATGGCTTGTATTCTGGGACCTGTGCTACAAAAGGACTTCAACATACCCCAGATATCTTTTCCTTACCCTGCTTCTCTAACCTTACATATTATCACCAGTCAGGCTGATGTTGATGGTGGCTATCAGACAATATAAAACAGGCAGAAATTTAACCAAAAACAGTTTTAAAAAGGTGAGTTTTGAGTTGTTTTTTAAAAATAACTACCGAGTCCACAGCTCTTAATGTATGAGGGAGAGAGTTCCACGGTCTCGGGGCCACAGTGGCAAAAGCTCTGTCACCCTTAGTTCTCATCTTAGTCTGTTTTATAGCAAGTAAGCCCTGATCAGATGACCTCAGGGACCTGCTAGGGACAAAGGGCTGTAGCAGATCGGAGATGTAGGGAGGTGTCAGTCCATGCAAGGCTCTAAATGTCAAGACCAGGATCTTAAAATGTACTCTAAATTCAACAGGAAGCCAGTGTAGCTGAAATAGCAATGGTGTCACATGTGAATACTTGGAGGATTTTGTCAACAGCCTAGCTGCAGCGTTTTGCACAACCTGCAGATGATCCAGAGGACCTTTGCTTAGACACATAAACAAAGAGTTACAATAGTCCAAGCATGAGGAAATAAATGCATGTATAGCAATCTCCAGTTCAGGGTGAGATAAAATAGGGCTTAACTTAGCCACATTTCTTAAATGATAAAAACAAGAGCGAACCAGAGGTTTCACATGCCCATCCAATGTGAGAGTTGAGTCAAAAGTGACACCTAAATTCCTGATAGAGGATTTAACATAAACAGAAAGAGGACCAAGGGCTTTCACTATCTGGGATACTAATCTGTCCGGAGCACACAGTTTTGAATGGATTGAGTTGGAGGAAAACAACCATTTCCCTATCTATGAGTGTATTTATATGAATGAGGAAGTGTTTGCAAATGCTGACAGGACTAGTAGCATTAGTATATTTTTATTGAAAGACAAAACTACAGTATTAGAGAATAAAAATAAATTATAAATAAAATATAAGGAAAGCTGACCAAAACACTGACTGTGTCAGTTAATAAACTAATCAGTATCACAGCTCTATCATTAAGATGTGTGAAGTCCTGACTTATAATTACAATTGTGTATTCCAATAAATGAACTGGCTACATTGATTAGATGTGCATGAGCAATCTGAGCCTTATTCTTTCAGCTGCAGCCCCGGTGGTGTTCAACAAGCTAAGAGGAAGCAAAGAAGAGAAGTAAGTTCACAGCGGCAAGCAGGCTTACTTGGGTGCTCAGTCTTTGGATTGTTTCACTGTATTCAGACGCGCATAACAATACAATTGATTGAAGCCAACAATGAAAAACAAATTCATATTGATCCTAAGTGGGGGCACACAGACTTTAGACACTACAATCCACAGAAACATCCTAGAATGGCTTCTGAATTGTTGTTGTTGTTTTTTCTTTGTGTTGTGATTTTGGGTCTCGGGCCTACCATACCCTAGTTACCAGGACTTTGGAGAACATCTTTTAGCAGTCAAACCTGACGTCTTTTGATACCATAGGTTTCATTGATGAAGGGCCAGAGCAGCGTGAGGTAACTGAGGAAGTCCGCTCTGACAGCTCTACTTTTCACTCTGTGAAAAGCGATCACTCTATTGAGATGGATGTTATAAATAATTTCTTGTAAGTAATTATAATCAAGCATGAGACTGGCACTTAAAAATGCAATAGAACAAGAGTTTTAAATGCACTGAATGCATTTAATGTATATCAGAGGAAACAAAAAACATAAAGTGAAATCTTAATAATTGTAACTTTGTGTTAAACATCTCATGAGAATCCTGTTCTGGACTGTACAGCGCTGTTCCTTTACAAGTATCCACCCACCTACATGTTGTAATTAGCATAATAGAAGCTAATGTATGGCAAACTGATCATTATTCTAACAGAAGCCCCTTCAGGGTGATTCAGCAGTTAAATCAGAGATTCTTGATAACACTGAAGGGGTGACATGAGTACAAAATGCATCAATCAAGTGACACTACTTAAAACAAGTCAACAAAAAAAACTAAAAAATGCTTTTGTTACAAACTAAATTAAACCAAAGTAGGAAGAAAAAGGAGTGAGAAAAATCTCTGTGGTGAAAGAAGAGATGAGACACCCTAAATGTAAAGTCTGGAAAAAAAAAAATTGTGGCACTGGCCACGCCCCCAAGTTTGCTGCCCCCTAGTGGCCCCCTCTGACAAGATTGTTGTAAGTTGGTAATAATGTAATAATCATAAGAATCAGTAAAGCAATGTTTTTTTTAAAAAAACAGATTATTATGGATTTCAAAATTATAAATATTATTTGTTTTTCATATGTGCCTATTTTACATGATATCAATTTTAATTTGAAATTAATGGCGCATATAATTCTTTTTTTTCTTCTAGTAACCTAAATCTAACAAGAGCATAATAAAACTAGAAATTCTGTTTTGGTGTGTCACCCCAATATTTTTAGTATACTGTTAAATACATCCCAGTTTTTGTTTTTGTTTTTTGTTCTTTTTCTTATGTTAAAATGAAATGTGTAGTTAAAATTCTTTATACTGCTAGAAAGAGGAAATAAGCTGTATGAGAAAATGAATTTGATGTCCCTAATTGTGGTATAATTTGTTAACTGGTTGCTAAGCCCGAACACATCAGATACTTTTTAAAAAAAAATTGTATTTATACAGCACCAAATCACAACAACAGTTGCCTCAAAGTGCTTTAGATTGTACGGTAATGACCCTACAATAATACATTGAAAACAGAGAAAACCTCAGTAACCATATGACCCCTATGAGCAAGAGTTTTGGCAGCAGTGGGAAGGAAAAACTCCCTTTTAAAAGGAAGAAACCTCCAGCAGATCCAACCTCAGAGAGGGTTGGCCATATGCTGCGACCGGTTGGTGGTGAGTGGATGAAGACAGGAAAAAACAGAATTTAATTATCCACCCACTGGTCACTTGTTTGGGGACACCTGTTCAACTGCTTGTTCTAGCAAACATCTAAGCAGCCTGTCACATGGCACATGAACAGTGGTGTGTAGGCATGTTGAAGTTCAGGTCCAAGCATCAGAACAGGTTGATTTAAGTGTCTTTGAATATAATGCGGTCATTGGTGCCAGACTGATTGATCGAAGTGTTTCATAAACGACTGATCTATTGGAGTTTTCCCACACAACCATCTCTAGGGTTTACAGAGAATGGTCGTCTGACAACAGAGTAGATAGTTAGTGAGACACAGTTCTCTCGGTGAAAGTGCCTTGTTAGTGTTTGAGGAGAATGGAGAGACTGCTTTCAAGCAGATATGAAGACAACAGTACCTCAAATATTCACGTGTTACAACCAAGGTATGCAGAAGAGCATTTCTGAATGGTCAACATGTCCATTGGGTCAAACTTGTTACTAGCAATGTGCCAGTGAGTTTTTAGCATACTTAATTTAAAAAATCTGTCCATAAATAGAACATGTAACATAAAAGATAAATACATAAATCAGTAGCTCAATATAAAAATGTGTAATAATAAAGAGATGAAATAAATACAAGAATATAAAAACCTTATATTGTAAAAAAAAAAAATAGCACATTACATGATAAAAAAACAACAACAACATGAAATAAATAAATTAAACAGAAAAAGCAGTAGGATCAAGTATGCATTAATAAATAATTTATGGATCTTGAAATTTTCTCAATTTGATAGTCAGAGGAGGGGTGTTGTAAAGCTATGGATCTGCAGTGGTTAGCTTTAATCATGGAATGTGTAAAAGCAGTCGTTAAGAGGAAGAGCAGGAGTATACATGTTCTGCAATGTACTCGAGTGCTAAACGAAGCATACCTATACAGAGAAATAAATGGACCTTGTATTTAACAGCTAGCCACTGCAGAGAAGCTGCCTGTGTAATGCTTTTAATTTCCCTTGCATCCTGTGTGTTGTATAAAAGAAATATCCCTGATACAACACGAAAGCCAGAACACCCTTTGAGCCAAAGTTGTCCTCAGAGAGGGCTTTATCCTGAGATCTTCTTAATAGGCTTTTGCTCTGAACACGAGTGCATTCTCGGGTCTTTGCTGGTATTATGTGGCTGTATCCTTGAAAGACTTCTTTTACAAAATATTGAAAAATATCAGCACAATAACAGGGCACACAGTAATCAGCATTTCTAAAACAGCTCTCACTTAAAAAAGAAAAAGTAACCCTAACCTGAAAAATGTAGTACCTTTCTCTTGGCCTGCAGTTGCAAAACAGCCACTTGTTTATTTTAAATGTCAGCATCATGGTATTCGTCCTTAATCATTTTTTTAAAAGTTTATTTAACTCATTCACTGCCAGCCATTGGCAGTGAATGAGTTAAACCCATTGACTCATTCACTGCCATTGACGGCTATAGACGTCAATGGCAGTGAATGAGTTAAAAAGTAAAAAAAATAAATCTGGATGTAAGCATAGGCTACATAGAGCCATTGGTTTTACTTTGAACTTCACTTTTTGAAATCTTAATATTAACATTTTAGCCATTGCCATGTTTCTTTTTAGGGGCTATATTACAACAAAAGGGTTAAGTTCTAACTTGGTAGTAAGCTCGCTTACCAGCCACAGATTGTGCATTACTAATTAATTATGTTAATTATTGCTTACTCAGAAAGTCTAGTGATGCTAATTTGCAGAGGCAAGTCCTAGCATATAGCAGTCATCTAAAACTCCATGTGTCAGAATAGGGTGAAGATTTTCATAGCCCTAACTTTATGACTTAACAAAAATATGTGAAATATTAAAAGAAAATCTTATTGTACATTTGTTTTAAAGGGGTAAAATATCCAAATATCCAGTGGCCTCAAAACTCTTTTTGTATCAGGCTGTAAACACAGTTATACTTTGTAATGGTAACAAAGTAACGCGTTATTGAAATAACATTACTGTGTGAATAATCCAGTAAGCACATTTGTAATGCAAGAAACTATATAATTGTAACTGTAATCTTATTACTGAATTTAATGTACAGTAATACGGTAAATTACTGTTATTGAAACTGTGTAAACGCTTTACTTTGCAACGTGTTACAGCCAACACTGTCAATGAGTACCGAAGGGATTTCTTCGTCAAGTAATTCAATGAGATACTGCATTACTTAAAAAAAAAAAAAGTAATGTGTAATATATTACTTTTTGGGCGTAACCAGTTGTGCATGGTAGTCTCACTCATTTTTGGAACCTTTTTATGGAAGCTCTAAATGACAGCTCTCCCAGCGATCAGCTTCACATTGTAATGGACTCGATTTGCATTTAGTATCATTTTAAGCATGTAGGCAATCCAACATCCAAAGGAGTAATTCATTTCTGAAATAGGCCCAATGAGAAAACTCATTAATGATGCTTAATTATGGTAATCAGAGAGACAGAAGAAATCTAGCATATAACATATTTTTTAAAGTTTATTTTGATGAAGGGTGCATTTGAACAGAATCTATCATTTTTCTCCTAAAACTACTGTGACTGTACTGCCTGTTACCTGTGCTTTGTCCTAGTTAAAGCTAAAGAGTTACACCTGTGCCTGAGAAAACAATACTGAGGAGGTGCTGCTTTGATTCAAATATGACAATATGACAAGACAAGAGTGAGAATATGCTGGAGGTAATTCGAATGGTACGAGCTCCAAATGGCATGTTGCTTAAGGGTCACCATCCAAGTACCCTGAACTTCCACTGATGTTGATTTAAAATGTAGTAACCTGAATAGATCTTGCACTCTCCTAGACAGGAAGCAGTGGCCAGAAGAAAAAAAGGAAGTTTTCAGTTAGCCCAGATAACAGGAATGCTTCACCAGAAAGCTAGTGGAAATAAATCAGTCCTTGTTATGTTGCTATGACCACAAGCAATCAAGCAGAGATGGGTTGAGTATCCAAAAATTGTACTCAAGTGAGAGTAGCATTACTTTAAAATATTATTACTCAAGTAAAAGTGAAAAGTAGTCGGCCAAAAAGTTACTCAAGTAAGAGTAAAAAAGTAGTTTGTGAAAAAACTACTCAAGTAGTGAGTAACTGGTTGTAATGTCCGATTTATTTTTTTAAATGAATGCTATCAGACAAACAAAAATAAATAAATATACAAATTTTAGTTATTTCAAATAGAATGTATGTAAAAACAAATTAAGGCACAACAATTCTAATTTCTAGATTAAGTTTTTTTTTTACAACAAAGTCTTTTTTAACCAATACATACAGTAAATAATATAAATATATGAACAGTGCAAACAGAGAAATTAACAGGAGAAAGGGGGGCACAAAGAAATACTTTTCTTTCTTATTCTCATGTCTAGCTTTTAATAAATAATTATCTGATTATTACTACCAAAGTTTTCATCTGATGTAAAATGCATATAAGTCCATTACTGTATATACTAACTATTAAGTCTAATATATAAACTAGTAAGCTATAGTAGTTTTTCCTTTGGGAAGGTACCATCTGTGCAGTGTGTAATTCCGTTGAAGAAATATGAAATGAAATATTTTGGGTGCAGTGTATTTTTTGCATACGGGTATAACAGAATAGCTTTAGTATTTTGTTTTTTAAAACTTGAGTATCAACTCCTACAAAATGCAGCAAGATATAAAAAAAATCTATTATACATTATACGGGATGCACGGTATTGGCAGATATCCAAATTTATGATTCGGTATCGGTACTGGACATAAAAAAGTGGTATTGTGCCATCTCTAATAGTAAAGCGAAAGGTACCCTTCCAGGTCCTTATGAAATGCTTTGGGTTGTCAGTTGAATCCAATAGAAAGCCTAGTGGCGTCAGGACACAATTAGAGCAGAGGCTCCAGCCGTCTATTCCAGCCCTAATCCTAATTGTGGTCATAAATATTTTGTACCTGTAAATCAGTTTTGTACTGATTTGTACTACAATAATTTGTGTGTGTGTAAAAAAGATTTGTATGTGTAAAAATAATTTGTGTGTGTGTAAAAAAGATTTGTGTGTGGACTGCTGCCTATGCTGCAAAAACCCACAGAGCTCAGCAGCCAGCGCAACAAATTCTGGATCCTTTGCTTTTAGTTAGCATTAGCAGCACATCCTGCGTCCGATGTGAAAGGACCTTTATGCTGCCCACTGTGACTCACAGCCATGGTCCCAGGTCAGCCCTGACTTTGTGTTAAACTAATCCTAAAGTAATAATGGTATTTCTAACCACTGATATAACACAACTTTATCCTTTCAACAACTGCTGAAAGTTACGTGACCTAGCTTCTATCGGATATTTATATAGAGATCCTCCAGCTTCAAACTGTATTACCCTTCAAGGACCTGCAGTTTAAAAAAGTGCCCCTCCGACAGCCAAACCCATCTGTTCTCTGATTGGATAGTTAAATTTGTGATTGACATGACATTGACCAATCAGATGAAAGGAAGAAAAATAAGGTCAAAATTCGTACTTGTAACTTTGTTTCACATGTATTTTTTGGCTAAATCCACACACAAATCTTTTTTACGCACACACAAATTCTTTTTACATATACAAATCCTGATTTACAAGTACAAAATATTTAATGTACATAATGCTTTGTTAGGTTGATTTTCATGTCAGACGTAAAACACGTGTAGATTCATGTGTATAGACTCTCATGCCTCCCAACGCGTAACATACCAACGATTTGTCACAGTCATCGGTATGTTATGCGTTGGGATGAGAAAGTGTTGAAATGTTACGTAACTTTGGACCTCGGACTTCTTCAAGGTCAAAAACAGCTTAGCCCTGTGATAGACTGGTGACCTGTACACGCCATAGCCCATCTCTCACATTATGATAGATGGATCTATCCGATAGATTGGATAGATCGCTACCATATGGCAAACTCATTGTTTGACAGCTTAAATTATGTCAGATACTGATAGTATGGGACATTAGAATATGTCTTGTATAAAAGACAAAGTAGTGAATGTTTCATTTTGTCCTTGTAAATAAATGAAAAAGTCTTACTTTGCTTGTTTCACAATCCAATTTCACCAAAATTTGGAAAAGTTAAATATCTTTGATCACGCAGTTTGCTGTACCTGTATCACACAGCTGCCTCTAGAATGAAAACTGCCTTTACAGCTCCATCACTTTGGAGCCAGAGAACCACATTTTACTTGAGTTTTATGCCTCTTTTCAGTTCAGCAACTTTCTGAAGCCTCTGCTCCCCCCATCTCTCTCTGTGCGAATTCAAACATCAAAATGACAGCACAAATTATGTTCTTTGAAGACAGAAATCATGTCATGGAAAAATGGATAAACAGGCCTCCCTTTACGCTCGGTAAAAACATAGACGACTCAGTCACCCACTCAGGGTTGAAATTCCCCAATTTTTGCATCAACTTTTCCATCTTGGGTATGTTGTTAAGGTTTACCTTTGTGGTCGGATCAGCACGCACCACAGCTACCACAGCAGGTCATAATTTATGGAAGACATAAAGTGATATGATGAATTTGACATGTGTTCTTAAAGCATTTACAAACATGAAATATACATGTATATCCTTTATGGTTTTATGTTTTTTTCACATTCTTTCAACAATAAACTGATAAAAATCAAGTAGCCATTCAAATGTGTGAATTCCTTCTTTTTTCCTCAATTTTAACTGACAGGAAGACAGAACAGCCTCTTCAAAAAAGAGCAACAACACGCGCACACATGTGCACACACACTTGAGAGTAATAGAGTTGTTGTGAATTAAAAACTCAGCAGCCTGTAGTGGGTCACTGGGGCATGGCTGAGCTCAGCTCGCTGTGGGAGTCCAAACTTCGTCTCAGCGGAGAACAGGATCCCGCTGCGACCGTCCAGTGATTTTCCTCTGCGTAAGCGCTGATTGGCTTCACCCCGTCAGGGCCGATGGATGCTGGTCAGTGAAATGTGAATCCCCAGCCGCCTCCGGAGTTCTCTGGACTGGAATTAGTGCCAAGTCACAACTCTTTTATCTCTCCCTGTCCACCTCTGCATCTTCACCTCTCCCCCTTTTTTTCATCCACTTCTCTGAAAATATCACAAAGCTAAACAGAGAGAGAGGGAAAACAACTAATTTCTTCAGCTTGGCTTGGCTTTTTTGTCAAAGCTCCACATTTCCACTGCACTCGTCGTGTTTCTTGAGTTCAATCCATCATGTGTCCTGTGTGTGTATATGTGTGAAAAACAAAAAAAACCCCAAAAACAGGTCAAATCCTCAGTGTGCCATCAACTCGTAATCGTATTGATCACACAGAAGCAAAATGACAACATATTCAGCAACCAACTCAAGGATGCTTCTCATCTGCCTTTGAACAAAACATATTATCTCTCCTCATTTTGCACTCGCGGTAATGGGCACAGGCCGGGATGATGCAACGCCAAATGAAGCTGATAGTAATTTAGGACATACTGTGATGAATAGTTGAGTGATTAAACGGCATTAGGGGCATTAAAGTCAAGTGAAAGTGTGGGGCTTTTATAGCTGGTGCTGGGAGAGGCAGATAACAGAGCCCGTAAATTAACTGACAAAGATGGACACTGACATCTACACGATGCTGTCGATGTCTATGCTTGCCAGTGAGTGGGTAGCATTTTGAATTTGTTCCTCTGCATTTGCACAACACCAGTATGTATAAGTTTGCAGTCGAATTTATTAGGACCATCTGTTCTGTCATTGAAACATACTAAAACCAAGTGTAAGCTATAGTACCATACTGATAACAGGCATCAAAATGTTATGGTGCTGGGTGTTACCCAGTGTTTTGTGTTTAAGTTCTACTTCTTGATTATTGGTTATTCATGGTTTTGTTCTCTTGATGTTATTTGTTGTTCTGTCTTCCTTGTGTTCCATGTGTCATATTCTTTTAGTCTGTCTTTCAGTGTCAAGTCTGCCTCTTTTTGCATTGTCTCTTGTTTCCCGTTTTATTTTGATAGTCCCAGTCCTGCGTGCAGTGAGTCTAGTTTTGCTTCCCCTTGTCTCGTTATGTCTAATTAACACCCGCTGTCTCCCTCCTGTTTCCATTCCCTCATTACTCCTCTGTATATTTAACCCTTTAAAACCGGTTGGAGCGGGCACGCTCTGTTTTGCGTTACTATTTTTAAATCCCGGTAGAACTGCAACCACGTAAGCTAACACAATAATTTTTTTTGCATATGAAACCGGAGAAGTTGTACTTACATCTTATGCCATCAGCTTGCCCTCGGTCACAGTTTCCTTCCACATATAGCTTTGCAAAAACTGCATAAAAAGCGCTTGCAGCAACAAAAACATAATATTCCAGAAACTTGCTTTGCCAATCCGATCAGCTGTTCATAACACATCCTATGTTGGAATAGACGTCAGCGTGAACGTTCCCATGTTTGCCATTACCTGCCCGAAACCGGAAGTGACGTCATTTTCACGGAAATGTAGTTTTTTTTAACCATGGTGTTTTTAAAAGTTATCTTTGACTTTATCACTTTCTGTGTCGTTTCTGGGATACTTAGAACTCATATTGCACTGCTGGAAATATTTTATCTTGATGCATATGCTGCTTTTTTGCAAATTTGCACTAAAATATTTATTTTCGTTTTTCCTGCAGTATATAAAAATTGGTGTATTTCAAAAATAAAACTATGAAAACACTCAAAATAAATTTCCTGTGGTGGGAAACTATTTTGTGCAACCTTTTTGTATTTACAGTTTTGAGGGATAAGCCTCTTAAATGTCTCTAACTAGAAATATATGTTAAAAAAACAAAAACGATTTTCAATATTTTTGTAGTTTATTGCATTTTTTTGCAATTTATGTAATTACTATGCACTTAATGCAGAGATATTATTAAAATTTGGGCTGTAATGGTTGCATTGATGTATAGCAACTTGAAATGCTCCCAAAAATAGCACTACAACATGTAAAAAAATAATATAAGCTCTGGTGGACTTGGTTCTATGGTAGGTCTTAAAGGGTTAAGCCCTGTGCTTTCCTTTGCCCTTTGTTGCGTCATACCTCCTCATGTGTTTTAAGTCTCCCTGTGTTTCTGGTTTTGGTGTTAATTCCAGTTCCACGTTTCTAGTGTTCTTTTCTTAGTTCTTCTCAAGGTTTTTGGCTTGTTTATTTCATGTGAGTCACGTTTATGGAGAAGTTTCCCCAGAAAAAAAGCTGCCGTTGTAAGTTATATATCCCTGTTTGAGTCCTGCATTTTGGGTCCAATCCTGCCTGCCACATAGCTTCACATGACACAAAAGATGGGCACACTGTGGTCATAAAGGGCTGGACAAGAGACAATATGTCACGGTCCGCTGTGACGGACCGAGTGGAGAATGCGTGTAATGGACCCAGGTGCGTACACGAGTGAGCAGACGGGAGTGAGCTTTAACAGAAGGCGAGCCTTTAATATGGCTGAAAACAAGGTGTACAAATACAGCAGGGATAACGTGGCTAAACAGAAACCTAAACTGGGAACAAACGATGGTGAGGCTATGGCTTGGAAGACAACAGACCAGGCATGGAAACATGGAGGGTGGGAACACAGATGACGCGACGCAGACTGTATGAAACACAGAGACTAAATACACATGAGGGATGATCAGGGGAAGTGACCACACATGGGAACGCAGCTGACACACATGAACTTAACGACAGGACAGGAGGAGTAAAACTGAATACACTGACAGTGAATGCAGGCCTTCAAAGTAAAACAGGAAACATGAGACATGAACCGGGGAGACGTAGTACAGGGGGAGGTGACATAACTGACAGCATGAACTTGACAGTACAAGACACACAGAGATAAACACACGAAGGGCAAGGGAGACGTAATGCAGGGGTGATATATACAAATGGCTGGACTAGCTTAGAGAACCTAAACAAATAATAAACATCAAAATAGGCTAAGCATAACACACTGGGTCACACGACCCAGGACCATGACACCACCCCCCCACCAAGGGCTGGCTCCAGACAGCCCTAAACCAAAAGAAACAGACCACCAAGCCCGGGCGGGCGGCGGGGGACCAGGACAGAGGGACCAGAACAAGAAAGAAAAAACAGCCAACAAAAAACACTGGAGCACGTGACAACAGTCCAAACATAGCTCAGGGGGCTGGCCCGGAGGGCGGCAACACACCAGCCCACAGTTTATGAGTTCAGGCGGCCGACCCGGGGGTTGGCAACCCAACAGGCCACGCCATCTCCCATCAGGAGGCCGTCCATGCGGGAGGCAGTGGTGGTGCAGTTCAGGAGGCCGACCCGGAGCCCACAGGCACAAGAGTTCAAGGGTCACACGGTCGGGGGGGCGACCAGGCGGGCGCCACAGGTGACAGAGCCGGTCAGGAGGCCAGCCGTGCGGAAGGCAACGGCGGTGGCGAAGGGGACGGCGAAGCAGCTCAGGGGGCCGACCGCGCGGAAAGCAGCGGTGGCTCTCCAGTGTCAGGCGCACTGGCCGAGGCCCGGTGGGCACAGGACCAGTCGAGGCAGGACCAGACGGCGGCGTGCCACCCACAGGCAACGGAGCCGGACCAGGCGGTGGCGTGGCAGCCACAGGCAACGGAGCCGGACCAGGCGACGGCGAAGCAGGAGCTGACGCAGAGGTTGGACCAGGCGATGGCGAAGCAGGAGCTGACGCAGAGGTTGGACCAGGCGACGGCGAAGCAGGCGCTGAGGCTGGGCCAGGCGAAGCAGGAGCCGAGGCTGGGCCAGGCGAAGCAGGCGAAGCAGGAGCCGAAGCCGGACCAGGCGAAGCAGGAGCAGAAGCCGAAGCCGGACCAGGTGAAGCAGAAGCAGAAGCCGAAGCCGGATCAGGCGAAGCAGAAGAAGAAGCTGAAGCCGGATCAGGCGAAGCAGAAGCCGAGGCTGGACCAGGCGACGGCGAAGCAGGCGCTGAGGCTGGACCAGGCGATGGCGGGGCCGGACCAGGCGATGGCGAGGCAGGACCAGGCGAGGCAGGACCAGGCGAAGCACAGGCAGAAGCTGGACTAGGCGAGGATGAAGACTCTGATGAAGCTGGACCAGGTGGAGCACAGGCAGAAGCAGAGGCCGGACCAGGCGTAGCAGAAGCAGAAGATGGCTGGATGGGCGGCTCGGGCCCCCCAGCAGACGTGGCATAGTGCTGGACGGGCGGCTCGGGCCCCCCGGCAGACGTGGCATGAGGCTGGACGGGCTCCTCGGGCCCTCTAGCTGACGAGGCATGAGGCTGGTGTGGTTCTCCTGAACTACCAGCTGACGAGGAAGGCTGCTGGACGGGTTCCTCGGGCCCTCCAGCTGACGAGGCGTGAGGCCGGACGGGCTCCTCGGGCTCTCCAGCTGACATGGAAGGTTGCTGAACGGGCCCCTCGGACCCTCCAGCGGAGACAGGCGGCCGGACGGGCCCCTCGGACCCTCCAGCGGAGACAGGCGGCCGGATGGGCTCCTCGGGCCCTCCAGCCGACGTGGCTTGAGGCCGAATGGGCTCCTCGGGCCCTCCAGCTGACATGGCTTGAGGCTGGACGGGCTCCTCGGGCCCTCCAGCTGACGTGGCATGAGGCTGGACGGGCTCCTCGGGCCCTCCAGCTGACGAGGCATGAGGCTGGTGTGGTTCTCCTGAACCACCAGCTGACGAGGAAGGCTGCTGGACGGGCCCCTCGGACCCTCCAGCGGAGACAGGCAGCCGGACGGGCCCCTCGGACCCTCCAGCGGAGACAGGCGGCCGGATGGGCTCCTCGGGCCCTCCAGCCGACGTGGCTTGAGGCCGAATGGGCTCCTCGGGCCCTCCAGCTGACATGGCTTGAGGCTGGACGGGCTCCTCGGGCCCTCCAGCTGACGTGGCATGAGGCTGGACGGGCTCCTCGGGCCCTCCAGCTGACGTGGCATGAGGCTGGACGGGCTCCTCGGGCCCTCCAGCTGACGAGGCATGAGGCTGGTGTGGTTCTCCTGAACCACCAGCTGACAAGGAAGGCTGCTGGACGGGCCCCTCGGACCCTCCAGCGGAGACAGGCGGCCGGACGGGCCCCTCGGACCCTCCAGCTGACGAGGCATGAGGCTGGTGTGGTTCTCCTGAACCACCAGCTGACATGGAAGGTTGCTGAACGGGCCCCTCGGACCCTCCAGCGAAGACAGGCGGCCGGACGGGCCCCTCGGACCCTCCAGCGGAGACAGGCGGCCGGACGGGCCCCTCGGCCCCTCCAGCGGAGACAGGCGGCCGGATGGGCTCCTCGGGCCCTCCAGCCGACGTGGCTTGAGGCCGAATGGGCTCCTCGGGCCCTCCAGCCGACGTGGCTTGAGGCCGGATGGGCTCCTCGGGCCCTCCAGCCGACGTGGCGTGAGGCCGGATGGGCTCCTCGGGCCCTCCAGCTGACATGGCTTGAGGCTGAACGGGCTCCTCGGGCCCTCCAGCTGACATGGCTTGAGGCTGTACAGGCTCCTCGGACCCTCCGGCTGGAAGAGACGGCTAAAGCAGAAGGCAGTCTGAGGCAGAGAGAAAGCTCACGCCATTCCTAGCAGGCTGAGAAGCAGCCTGTACAGCTGACGTGGAAGGAAGCTGAACGGGCTCCTCGGGCCCTCCAGCTGACGAGGCATGAGGCTGAACGGGCTCCTCGGGCCCTCCAGCTGGAAGAGACGGCTGAAGCAGAAGGCAGTCTGAGGCGGAGAGAAAGCTCACGCCATTCCTAGCAGGCTGAGAAGCAGCCTGTACAGCCGACGTGTGGTCCCCTTTCGCTGTCTCGTGAACCTGGGCTTCATGTGGCGCGACTGTGAGAGCAACGCTAGAAAAAATCCTGGATCCTACAGAGTCAGGAATATGGTCTATGGTTTCGTTGTGTGCTCCTTCAAAGCAGTCACACACAGGTCTTTCAGCTCTGGAGCCCAATTCCGTTATAGTCTCCGGCCTCGGCAAATCAATGCTCGTCTCACTCTGCTTCATAGAAGGGACGTGAGGCACGAAAACGCAGTCACTCACCGGAGTCAATGCGGTGCAATGGCGGCGCCGGCGCCGCCCCCTTCTGGTAGCTGGCGCGATGGGCGCTGATGGCACCAATGCAGAGGGTGGCGTAGCGGCGATCTCCCCGTCTTCCGCCCACATCCTTGCCAGAAATGAGGCAGGCGAAGTGAAGTCTAAGCGGATTGGAGACGGCGAGCGGCTGGTAGGCTGTGCAGCAGGTGAGAGGTCCTCCTCCGGGATGAGCCAGGGCTTCCACCGGAGCTCATCCTCCCGATAAGCCCGTAACACCTGCTGCCACTCTTCCTCGCCAAAGTCTATGGCCTCCGTCGTCTCCGTGCGCCACGCCGTGCGGCCAGACCGTGGTGAAGACGCGGACGCCGACGGGGCGCGAGCGGAAGGTGTGTCAGTGGCGAGCCTCACCGTTCCGACTGCAACAAGATGGCGGCGCGCACGGGTGCAGCGGCTCTTAGCTCTCCAGTTTGGTGCTCGTTTTTACTTTTAATGTGGATATTTTTGAATGTTTGCAACGCCGCCATCTCTTACAGTTGCCAGAACCTAATTGATCTAGGTTTTAAATATAGTTTGTCTGTTTCTGGCGACTATCAGCGAACACACAACATCCTGGTGGAGATAGCGAGACCGCCAGGGTCACCGTGGATGGTCTGCCCGCCCAGCAAGCGTAGAAGGCGACGGAGGGAAAGAAAGCAGAAGAGGGGATGCCGGTCGGGCTCAGACGCTAGGCTACGCAAACATCCACACCGGCCAGCACTTCCGAGCCTTTTCCTATCGAACGCCAGATCCATCACCCACAAACTTGACGAATTGGAGCTACAGATAGCCAACACAAGCTTTGCACGTAACTGCAGCATTATTCTTATTACGGAGACGTGGCTTCACCCGCTGATTCCCGACGCTGCAGTCGAGTTAGCAGGCCGCACGCTACACCGGCATGACAGAAACAGCAACTCAGGTAAAAGCAGAGGAGGGGGGCTATGTGTTTACGTGCATAACGAGTGGTGTTGTAACAGCAGGATCATTCACACACACTGTTCTCCTGATTTGGAGGTTCTGGCAGTCTCGTGCAGACCTTTTTACATCCCGAGGGAGTTTACAGTAGTTATTGTGATAGCTGTTTATATACCGCCGGATGCTAACGTTAGCACGGCTCTCAGCCTCTTGCTCAACACCATAAACAAACAACAGCTTGCCCACCCCGATGGGGTTTTTATTGTCGCCGGCGACTTTAACAAAGCGTGCCTAAAGACTGTGCTTCCTAAATTTGTCCAGTTCGTGGATTTTGCTACGAGAGGAGAACACACTTTGGACCATGTCTATTCAAACATCAGGCATGCTTTCAGAGCGACACCCCTCCCCCACCTGGCTGGATCTGACCACCTCTGCATGTCCCTCACCCCCACCTACACCCCCCTGCTGAGAAAAACAAAGCCCCAGACAAAGACAATAAAAACCTGGCCTGAAGGAGCCCTTTCTCAACTGCAGGACTGCTTCTCAACAACTGTATGGGATTTATTCTCCAGCCACAACCTCCAGGAGTACACGGACACTGTACTCTCGTACATCAGGAACTGTGTTGACAATGTCACCGTCAACAAAAGGGTCAGGGTGTTTCCAAATCAAAAACCCTGGATGAATAGCGAAGTGCAATCCCTCCTAAAAAGCCGCAACACTGCCTTCAAGTCAGGGGAGAGGGGTGCGTATAGGGCGGCCAGGGCAGACCTGAGTAGAGGCATCAGGAAAGCTAAGGCTGCCTATAGGAGGAGGATTGAAGATCACTTTGCTGACAACGACCCCAGAAAAATGTGGCAGGGGATCAATCACATTACCAACTACAGAAGCAATAACCAGGCAACATCTAGGACTGATGCCTCACTGGCTGAGGATCTAAACCGTTTCTTCGCCCGCTTTGAGACAACCAAGCCCTCAGCTGCCACACCACTTCCACCCGCCCCCAGCATTGGCACACTAACACTTAGGGAGCACCAAGTGAGGTGTGTTCTAAGGTCAGTGAATCCCAGGAAGGCAGCAGGTCCTGATGGAATACATGGAAAGGTTCTCAGAGCATGTGCTGACGAACTGACCGGAGTCTTCACTAAAATCTTCAACCTTTCCTTGTCATCAAACACCGTCCCGCCCTGCCTCAAAACCTCCACCATCATCCCCATCGCCAAGAAGACAGCTGTGGCCAGCCCAAATGACTACAGGCCTGTTGCACTTACGCCTGTAGTGATGAAGTGCTTTGAGAGACTGGTCTGTCAGCACATCAGGGCCGGTCTGCCTCCCACTCTGGACCCCCACCAATTTGCCTACAGGACAAATCGTTCCACCGAGGACGCTATCACCATAGCGCTCCACACTGCGCTGAGTCACCTGGAGCACCGAGGAAGCTATGTGAGAATGCTCTTTCTGGACTTCAGCTCAGCATTCAATCATATCATCCCGGAGATCCTGGTCCAGAAACTGTCTCACCTGGGACTCTCCACCCCCATCTGCCTCTGGATCAAGGACTTCCTGACAAATAGACCACAGTCTGTCAGACTCGGCCCCCACCGGTCCAGCACCATCACACTCAGCACCGGGTCTCCACAAGGATGTGTTTTGAGTCCCCTCCTGTTTACGCTCTACACATCCGACTGCTCCCCTACCCATCTCTCAAACACCATCATAAAGTTCGCGGATGACACCACAGTGGTTGGACTCATCTCAAGGGGGGATGAGTCGGACTACAGAGATGAGGTCAACAGACTGACTGAGTGGTGTTCAGTTAACAACCTCCAACTGAACACCACGAAAACTAAAGAACTTATCTTGGACTTCAGGAAGGGCAGAGCAGACCCGGCCCCACTTTACATTCACGGGAGCTGTGTGGAGAGGGTACACTCCATGAGGTTTCTGGGCGTGCAGATATCTGATGACCTCTCCTGGACTGCAAATACTACAGCGGTGGTTAAAAAGGCCCAGCAGCGTCTCCACTTTCTGAGAGTGCTCAGGAGGAGCAACCTGGAGGAGAGGCTGCTGGTGACATTTTACAGAGCCACCATAGAGAGCATCCTAACGTACGGCATAACAACATGGTATGCAGGGTGCTCAGCTGCAGACAGGAAAGTACTGCAGAGGGTCATCAACACAGCCCAGAAGATCACTGGCTGCTCTCTGCCCAGCCTGGAGGTCACTGCAAACTCTCGGTACCTCAGCAGAGCTGGCAATATCATCAAGGACCACTCTCACCCCAGCAACCAACTGTTTGAACTATTACCGTCAGGCCGACGGTACAGGTCACATAAAACCAGGACAAACAGATTCAGGGATAGCTTCTTTCCCAGAGCTATCACCGTAGTAAATAAGCACAAAAACAATTGAACCTATTCCATACCGTCACTGTCATTATATTATGCTGCTATTCATACTGTCATTATATTAATGCTGCTATCCTGTATATATTGTACATACTATTGTTTGAGTACTTACGATTGGTTTTTTTTTGTACTTTTTATATTTTACATTTATATTTATTATTGAAACTTGCACCAAGGGAGTGGCACTCCAATTTCGTTGTACTCTGTACAATGACAATAAAGGCTATTCTATTCTAACTGCTTCCGGCTCGCGAAGCAGCGGGGAAACGGGACAACAGCAGGGCTCTGGCGGCACAGCCCGCACACTAGGCAGCCGTGGCTGCGGACGGAGTCTGTGAGCGGTGACGAGAAGGTCAGTGATCAGCGGGTGTAGTGCCTCCCATAGCCAGGGAAACACAGACATGCATACTCCCACTTGGCGGGCTAACTCCTCCCGTTCCTCCTCTTCGGAGCACCGCAGCCATTTACCACAGAGCGACTCCACCGTCTGGATGATCTCCCTCTCATGCGTCGCTGGGTCCGGCATGGTCGCGTCGTACTGTCACGGTCCGCTGTGACGGACCGAGTGGAGAATGCGTGTAATGGACCCAGGTGCGTACACGAGTGAGCAGACGGGAGTGAGCTTTAACAGAAGGCAAGCCTTTAATATGGCTGAAAACAAGGTGTACAAATACAGCAGGGATAACGTGGCTAAACAGAAACCTAAACTGGGAACAAACGATGGTGAGGCTATGGCTTGGAAGACAACAGACCAGGCATGGAAACACGGAGGGTGGGAACACAGATGACGCGACGCAGACTGTATGAAACACAGAGACTAAATACACATGAGGGATGATCAGGGGAAGTGACCACACATGGGAACGCAGCTGACACACATGAACTTAACGACAGGACAGGAGGAGTAAAACTGAATACACTGACAGTGAATGCAGGCCTTCAAAGTAAAACAGGAAACATGAGACATGAACCGGGGAGACGTAGTACAGGGGGAGGTGACATAACTGACAGCATGAACTTGACAGTACAAGACACACAGACATAAACACACGAAGGGCAAGGGAGACGTAATGCAGGGGTGATATATACAAATGGCTGGACTACCTTAGAGAACCTAAACAAATAATAAACATCAAAATAGGCTAAGCATAACACACTGGGTCACACGACCCAGGACCATGACACAATACTCAAGAAAGAAACTGAGAAACTTAAATGATGCTCAGCTGGTGCAAAGGGGCCCAACATCTGCCAGACAAATTTCTCCTAAATTACACCATCAGCCGAACCTTTGATGTGAGGCAGGAATGGATCCATACCTTCCGACCATCCAAATGTCACAGCAGAAATCTTATCAGGGCAGGCAATGTTTTGTTATGTCACCTGGTGTGGTCTTCTGCTGCTGTTGTCCATCTGCTTCAAGGTTCAGAGATGCTCTTCTGCTTACTTTAGTTATAACATTTTGGGTTTTGGGGGGATTGAGTTGAGTTTGAATTTCAGCATGTGTACATGCCTAAATGCACTGATTTACTGCCTTGTGATTTGCTGATTAGATAATATCATTTTAAAGAACAAATGAAAAATATACTTGGTCAGTTAGACATTTGGTTAGGTTTAGGTATCAAAATTTGGCTACTCAGGTACCCCACATAGTTACTTAGGTTACTTAGGTTACACAGTTTGGGTTGTATATGCACAATTTTACAGCATGTGTTACAAAGCTACAGCCTTTACTAACAATTTTCTACTGGGGATTTTACTTGAGTCTGCCTGTTTGCTTTTTAGGGATTACTAAAGATGATGACTACCTGCACTGATTACTAATTAACTTTAAAAAGTATATAATGTGTGAAGTGTGCTCTAAAACAGTGAAAAAAAGATACTTTTAAATGTTTAAAACATAGTGATATTCATTAGATTAACAAGTTAACTGTACATACTTAGGCTTTTATCTATATTTGGTGCAATTTTATAACCAGGTTTTTCAGAACAGTTCTCTAGGCAAGAAATAAAATGCAAAAACCCTCTAAAAAATAGATTCTGTGTTCAACATAAAAGTTTCCTCTTGACATTATGCATTTTTGCAATTTCACAGCTATTACGAGACAATGTTGTACTGTAACATTTGCAGTTGCTGAATATCAATTGTTACTTTCATCCAAACACGAATCCTTTAACCGCCAGTGAAAGCTCTTCACCACTCAGTGTCAAAGCAGATAATTTTCACCTGTGTGGAAGTGATAGGCTGCTATTTGGGGCCATGCAACGGTTTGTGTCACAGCTCGGCTTTTTAATCACAGTCACTGAAAAAGAAACATACTGTATCTCTATACTGATACTGCAAATTATTCAGTGCTTAATTAGTCATGATCATACTACGTTACCTATGCCAGCGCCTTATGCAGTGTTTCACTTCAATAGTGAATGAAAAGGATTAATGGCAGAGTAATGTGAAGGTGAAAGGCTCCAGTTGTGGAAGTATAGGAAACGCATTGTTGGAAAATGGCACAAAGACAGCAGACAGATATGTCAAAAAGACCATCAAAATCATTTAACTAATAAAGCCAATGTTAGAGTTTTCAAAAGATCTAAAATAAATAGAGGAGAACTATCGAGGCATTGTGGGTGGCCTCCTCCAAAGTTATATACAGTATTAAATGGCATTGTTTTTAGCTATTAGTAACTCCTATCAAAACACAAAGCAAAGACGTTTTACATCTGCTGTCTACACTAATAATTAACCAGGGAATGGCTAGTCAGCTACCTGTGACTTAGCGATGGAACATATATCTTGCATTGGTTGTTCTTTTATGTCCAAGTCAGCTTTATTGTCATCGTAACATACACTGCATACAATATATACAGCTGTTAAAATATCCAATGTGAGCTGCAGAATGTGTCATTAATATCAACTGTTAAACACAGCTCCTTTAACTGATAGCAAATTAAAATCAAACGTCCACTACAAAGACGACAATTAACATTTTCTATTTTGATTCTTTAAGTTTTTGTAACTCTTGTCTCTCTTGTCACATGCCATTTCAAACACATCTGTAGTGAGTGGAGAGGGATTGATACTCCCACTACAGACGGCCATTTATATTAGCGCCAATAAATCTGCTTACATGACTAATCTTTGAAGACATGTCGTTCAGAGCCGAGAAAAAATGTCCCCGTTTGAAAGATGCCATTTTTCAAAGCTGCTATGTGTATGTGTGTGTACACAGTCTCTAAGACAAAGGGGGAAAAGCAGTGTGTATGTTGTCTCCCAGACAGTGTGAGTGTGAACATCTTTTCTTTGTGCTTTTTTATTATTTGGACTGATAAACCCACTGAAGAACAAGTTCTGTGTGAGTGAATCCAGACTTTTTCTGCTTCTTTTCCCTTTGCTTTGATCACTTCTGCTTATTGAGTCCTTTCACTTTCTGTTCTTCTTTCATTGGTAGAGGCTTCAGAGGTTATTTTCATTTTTTCGCCTCTTTTCACAAATCCTTTCTCATCCAGGTTTGAGATCACGGTCGTCCTTTGCAAAGTTGAGCTAAGCAAATTAGCTGATACTTGAGTCCCAGAGATATAGACAGTGAACACATTTATCATTTCGTAATTTAAAGGGAAAAAAAGAGACAAAGAGAGGGACAGTGATTCAGATGAAGAGGACCGATTATTATTCTCACTGGCACGCTATCAATCTAGCACAGCCCTCAGTCTTCTTGGCACAGAGATGCTGCATCTATTAGTCAGTATGTGCATTTCCAAGATGCTATTACTGACCCAAAACACAAAACAGGTCACGGCAATACAACGCAGCCGTGCTTTTAATTTGTTTTGATTGGGTGCTGTCAATTCATTTGATTTTGTTCACAGTTTTCTGCAAACAGGGAGCCGGCAATCAGCACTGTAATTATTTTGATAGTCTAGTGTGTGCCTGAGTTGGGGATTATAGGAGATAATGGAAAAACGATGCTTTTTATTTAGTTTTAAGGTTTTAAATTTTATTTATTTTCCTTAATGTAACGCAGCAATCTTTTTTATTTTTTTCCCCCTTGCTCCCAGAAATTGAAATAAGCACACGGCTGGATGAGTGGATGAGTCAGCCAAATACATCATGAATTAGAATGAGATTATAAGGATAAAGAAGTGAATATTTTAACTTGAATAGTATTATAAGGTAAGATGAGGTATAGAAATATGTGATTTATCAACAGTCATGAGAAGCTCTGACAGAATGAAACCTCAAGTTACTGGCAGTTAGGTGCATATTTAAACCTCTATACTGATTTCTCTCTCTCTTTTTATTTTTTATATAGCATACACAAATGGAAATACAAGGACAGTAAGGCCACATTGTAGATAATACATCTTCCATCAAATCAAATATCATTTTGTTCATCCTCCAGGAAATGCCTGCCTACTTTTGCCACATGATCCCACCAGGAGGAACCCGAGGATCCAAGGATTTTATCCTGTTGTTGCCTAGCCTGTAGAGGTCTGTACGTCCCTCCATTAATATGCCTCCCCAGACCAGAAGTTACTTGATACTTACTCAAATGGTGGAGAGTCCCAGATTTAAGCCCTATGGATTGACCTTTGTCCTTTAGATGCAGATGGACCACCGAGTCTTGTCCCGTCAAGGTGGCTCTTCTATGTTGTGCCATGCGTTTATGAAGTGGCAAGGTCACTCCTTTGAGGACACCAATGTTCACATTTTGGACAGAGAAGATGGTTTGAAAGAATAGTGAAAGAAGCAATCTACGTCCACTGTGAGCGACCATCTTTGAACAGAGGCGGTGGTTTATGACACCAACTGTCTGCCATCTATAATCCAGTTTTGAGATCCCTTCCCAGACGCCTTAACCCCTACTCATGTCCTGGGCCTTTTGACCTCAGGAAATCACATGATAGGGTTTCCCCTCAGGCTGTGCTTTCATCTGTGAAAAGGGCACCGGTGATGGACCTGCGAGATCTGGTATTCTATGGCAAATGCAAGTCGGCTTCACTGTGCCGGGGAGTGAGCACAGGGACCACTACAGGACGTCGGGCTCACAGGCCACCTCATGAAGTCTATTTCTGATTATTTGATCAGAGACATTCACAGCAGTGACCTGCTGGAGGTCATTTTGTAGAGTGCTGGCAGTGCTTATACTGCTCCTGCTTGCACAAAGCAGCAGATACCTGTGTTGCTCATGGGCTAGGGATCTTCTATGGCCCTGTCAGATAGACGGTAGGTAGTAGTCTCTTTGTACATAAGGCCATGTTCAACAGGAGCATCCACCATTATAATAGAATATATTTTACAAATGAGGAAAAGCACAATATAGCCCCTTTAAAGTTCACCTCTTCTTCAAAATAAGACTTTCCTATTTCTATTTATTTCTATTTCTATTTTTTTAAATTCCCGACACCTCAATTAGTGGTGATGGGATATTCCGTATCCATAGCAGCTCCACTTATGTGATCAAGGCTGACAAAAACAGGTATGCTTTTGTATAAAAGCTTTCTTTGTGCAAGTTAACCGTAAATCGTCCGAAAAGCTTGATTTTCCCTTTTGAATCATGGCTGTGAATATCAGCAGGGATTAGGAGTCCACACTGGACTCGGGGATTCTCATGTTTATTCCTGTTTTATTCATCCTCCGTGACTTTGGTTTTCCAACAACCCCATGCATGCACTTAAACATCGTCAGAATGGAAAGAAAGTGTACACCCTCAGCGCAACGGCAGCCGGGGACGGACTCACTGAATAATTGAGTCCACAGAGATTGAAGGACTTCCTGAAGCCCCACTCCAAACAGACAGAAACACCTATTTTTGTGGCAGGGCCACTTACTTACGAGGAACACAAACAAGCACACACAGAGATTCACTAACACGGATGCACACACATACATATCTAGCTATTCATCTGTCCATGATTAATACACACATGCAGGGAAAAAACATCAAAGGCTCCAACCCTCTTCAGAAGAGACTCTTAGACTCAAAAAGGGAACATTGTGTTTCCCTCCCTCTGCTTCTCATTTCATTTCTGTTAAATATCCACTGCTCATTTTTGCTTTATGCACTGTTGAGAATGTTTGTAAATCTGTTACGGGTTACTTGGCAATATCTCCATGTTAAAAAGTTTGATTCTAGAGTGGAGATGCATTTACAGCTGCAGCAATGTTATTTCACTGGATTTAACCACGATTTAGCTTCTCGGTGAGCTGGCCGTGTAAAATAAATATCTAGCATTCAAAATTGAGTATACTCTTCTTAATTTAAGTCATTCAAGTGCCTCAAAGAAAATCACACAAATATTGGAGTGAAAAGCAAAAACAAACTTTGTGATCATATGGTGGTTTTCAGTCGCATAGTTAAGAAGTATTTCACTTGATGTCATGCATATTTATGTGTATTTATTGGGCACATCAAAACTAAAGAACCTTACTGATGCAGTGAGATATATTTGAGTTTGAGTATGTCTGACTTACAAAGTTAGACCATTGGTCAATCAAATATTAAAGGTCTACCATGAGCTTTGAGAAATAAAGCCTAAATGGCAAAACGGGCACATTGCTGGCCCCCCTTTGGGCCTTCAGACCTGCCTTGATTTCCTCATGGCCCAGATTCAGCAAAGTGCTGAATACCTTCCTTAGAAATGTTGGTCTTTACTGACATGACAACACCACAGTGCTGCAGATTTGTTGGCTGTCCATCAGTGAATTCCACCACAAAAGATCTCACCAGATTGAGATCTAGTGACTGTGGAGGGCATTCGAATACACTCAACTCATTGTCATGTTCAAGAAAAAAGTTTGAGATTTGATTTGTGCAATTGTTCAAATTTGGTGAGAATGTGAGAACTGTAACCTAAGTTCGGAGCTGACAGGAGCGCCATTCGGTGCGGTCTTCTGCTGATGTAGCCAGTCTGCGTCAAAGTTTGACATGTGCAATCAGAGATGCTCTTCTCCATATGTTTACGTTGGTTGTAACGAGTGTTCATTTCAGTTTCTGTTGTCTTCCTACCAGCTCAACACAATCTGCCAAACTGATTTCTGTCATCAACTAGGCATTTTCTGTTCAGGCAAGTGCCACTCACTGGAACTTATTTTCAGACCATTCTCTGGTTTTGTGGGAGAATCCCAGTACATCAGCAGCCTGTCTGGCACCAACAACAGTTCAAAGTCACTTAAATCACCTTTGGTGCCCTTTTGGTTCCCATTCTGATGCTCAGTTTAAACTTCAGCAGGTCTTATTGACTATGTCCACATGACTAAGTCCATTGAGTTGCTGCCATTTGACTGGCTGATTAGACATTTGCACTAGCCAGAAGCTGCAGAGGTGTACCAACTTAAATGATCAGTCAGTGTAGCCAGCAAAAACAGCACACCAAATGGTAAGAAAAAAATGCATCACGGACAAGAACTGTAAGACAGTCTGACAAAAGTTGGTTGATATGGCAAGCATGGGCTGGCTAACTAAAAGGATGAGATAAAGGTGAGAAGGAGGAGGAAGAAAGTCCAATGAACCTGACAGGAGCCAGCTAATTAAATGATAAAAATAAACCTGGACTGACACACCGTGACAGTCCTTCAGAGTGCTGAAGGACTGTCACCTTAAAATTTACCGGTGGCAAGCACTGCAACAAGTTGTCAAAAAATAAAGTCAGAACAACCTGCTCTGAACTCTCATCAGTACACCTCAAGATCCCTGGCGCTGCAATCATTTTAACATCACAGAGAATGTAAATCAATTCTGCACACAATGACAACGAGTTTAAAAAAAAATCAGCACGAGGCCTCTGTATTTGTTGACGACACACAACACAAGTGAAAACTAAAATAGGACACACTCAAGGCTCATTTGTGAGATCCTCAATTTTCTTGATTTCAGTGTTTCTAAAGCCGTCCCCGCCATTGTTTATGGAGCTAATCTCATTCGCATGATCTAGACTTTAATTCACAATGTTGGGCAACAAGACATTGCTTTCATTTCCTCCAGACCTCACAGAAAAGGTGCCTTTTGCTCCCGTCTTTCTGTATGACTAGATTTCAGAGGGCAGAAGTTGACAAGAGTGTGAGCAGTGTTAAGCACTCATGATTTAGAGAAAATAACTGCTCAGGCAGAAAATTCTTTGTTCCCGCGTGTGACAGGGAATCTTTACTTCTTCTTTTTTTTTTTTTCAGATGTCAAACGTTACTTTAAAGAGCCTTTTAATGTAGTCTCTGCGCGTGGGAGCATGAGTGCAATTTTGTGCACGTCGGTTCGTGCTTTTTTGTAAATGTTCCGCGTTTGACCTTCAATGATGTGACTCATTTGGGTACCCAGAGAGTGAAGCAAGAAAAAAGTCATAAGAAAAAGGTTATCTGATTGCAGCGCAGGTCACCGTTCTTCTCCTTTTACGCCAAAACAGCTTCATGAGTTAATTCAGGAAAGTAAATGGCATTCACTGTCCTTAATTGCAGTCTCTCATAGTTGAGAATCCGCCGTTTCCTGGCGACATTAGTAATAAAATCCTTTCTGTCTTACATAACTGTCATTTGTGACCTTTTTAAATGGGTGGCACCTGTTGATTCCAGAGGACACGCAAGGTAAACATTTGGCATTTGCACTCTACATCCACCTTTCAAGCTTGGAAACTTTTGATTTACATCTATTTTTTATCTCGTTATAAAAAACATCAAATTTACTTTTATGTGAAGGGAGAACATTAGTTTCACCACTTCTAAAATCAAAATGTTTTGCATTTTCCACAGTTTAAAAAAGACAAACTTATTTGTCTTATACTGCACCTTGGTAGTGGTAGATAACTAGCCGAAGCAAGGTAACTGTTTTCTGATTGGCTGCCCCTCTTAACCGAAAGACTTAAGCAGAAGGTGGGGCTCCTCTGCCTGGATATCAATGTCAAAGTTGGTGATATCATATCAGGTGGTTGTCCCTCTCATTCAAAATGAACCATGTAAGGATTCCTAAAATTTATATGAAAACTCTTTTCTGTTGGTCCCGCTTTTGCTGCCGAAGTGGCCCTGATCCATGGAGGCATGGACTCCAACAGAGCCCTGAAGGCGTGCTGTGGTTAGCAACAGCACCTTTAAGTCAGGGGTGTCCAACTCCAGGCTTCAAGGGCCGGTGTACTGCAGGTTTTAGATGTGTCCTTGATCCAACATAGTTTATTTAAATGCCTAAATTACCTCCTCAACATGTCTTGAAGTTCTCCAGAGGCCTGGTAATGAACTAATCATTTGATTCAGGTGTGTTGACCCAGGGTGATATCTAAAACCTGCAGGACACCGGCACTTGAGGCCTGGAGTTGGACACCCCTGCTTTGTGTCCTGTAAGCTGTGAGGTGGGGCTCCATGGATCAGATTATTTGTCCTGCACACCTTCTTCCCTTACTTCGTGGTTCAGTTCAAGTGCCCATTGTTGGGGCTTTTGGTGGTGGGCAAGGGTGAGCAGGGCCACCCTGACCGAGCTGCAGCTATCCAGAACCATATGTAAAAAACGGTGACGCTCTGTGTATTCCGACACTTTTCTATCAGAACCAGAATGAACTTTTTCAACAATTTGAGCTACAGTAGCTCGTCTGATGGATCTGACCGCATGAGCCAGCCTTCACACCCATTAACGTATTAACGAGCCTTGACCCTGCCACTGGTTCACCACTGTTCCTTCCTCGGACCACTTTTAATAGATACCGACCACTGTGGACTGGGAATACCCCACAAGAGCTCCAGTTTATGAGAAGCTCTGATCCAGTCATCTAGCTGTCACTATTGGGCCTTTGTCAAACTAATTTTTACTGCAGATTTGTCTTTGAGGACAAAATATTCACTTGCTCACTGATATCAATGCCATTGGTCATAATCTTATGCCTGATCTGTGTATGTTACAAGTAGCTACTGTTTTTATGTTGTAAGTCCACACTTCACCCTATTTTACATATAATCTGGGACTTAAAACTGCAGCATTTTGAGGCACTGCTGAAACAACTAACAGCAGCAGTTTCGTGTTCCTAAAAAGGAGGAGGGGCAGATGCTTTACACTGCACATGCAGAGGTAGCTCAACACCTCTCCACCATCTCATGCAAACCTGTTCTCTTAGTGTGGTGAATACAGGTCAGTGGAGCCGAAACCTAGCAATGAATTCCTAGTGTGAACACACTCCAGACCGTGATAGACACGCTTAAATACGCTTTATTTCCAAATATGATGTTTTTAGGGCTTAAATGATTGCTCACAGTCAGAGTTGTGCACAACTGCCGAATAAAGGAGCTCCTATGTGACAGTATAGTGGAGGAATATGTGTACTTTTGAGGATGCATCTAATGGATTCAAACAACGGGGAGCTGTGAAAGCACAAAAAAAGGGGTTTTTAAAGAAGAGATACACAAGATGCAGCAAGCCTCGCCAAGTATGGTAATAATAAGCAGAACAGGAGGAGCTCTGTGTTTGAGGAGGTAGACAGCAGTCATCAAAGCCTGTAGCATGACATGTACAAGCAGCTGCTGCATTATGCGAGCATGAAAACTAAAGACTTTCTCAGTATCTTGATTAAACAGGACTGCAGGGACTGGCTTGGATATAATTTTTGAGGGTCAGCACATATTGATTAGCTGACATGGTAATAGCTCCAGGACCCTTAAATCATCCCCTGTAACCCCCTTCTTCTCCATCATATCTTTCTTTCAATTTAAGACTTTCCATTCATGTCATTTCCCCTCATCGCTTCCCTGACCCCTATTAGATTTCATTACCTTCTGCTGTTTCCTCTCTAATTTAATTCCTCTTCTGTTTTCTTCATTCCCTCTGCTTGTTTTCCCCTAGGAATCATTGTATACAGAAATCTAGAATTTGAAGCAAAACTCTTTAATCGGTATATACATTAATTATGAGCTGTTTGTGTTTGAAGGCCTATTCCTAAAGCTGGCTAAAAAAGGACTACCTTCTCAAGCAGACTGTGAAAAGCCTCGAGGTATCAACATTGTTCTATACATGCTGGCTGTTTGAGATAAATAAACAAGAGAAAGATCATTTTGCACTTTAAAGCAAAGAACTTAAAATGATCCAGCTGCTGATACTGGATGCTCACGAATTTGTTTTGACTTACTTTGAAGAAACGTAAGTGTTATGGTGGCAAAGGAATGTATGGTGAGTCATTCTTGTACAGTATATGTTCAGTATGTGGGTTGAATACCCCTGAAGAGATGAGTTTGGAACCATTCGCTTTATGCTGGCTGTCTCTTTGTTTTTATGCAGAACCTAATGTAAAAATGATCTGCTCAAAGTGAAACAATGAGCAATGATCAATAAAAACAACCATAGGTTGAAGTGTGCAGAGTCATGCCTGGCTCATTGTCAAAGGTAAAGCAATTGGACCACTGAATGATTGTATCCAGCTGTCTAAACAATATGGTTTAATAAGTGTAAGAAATCAATAAAAAAGAACAAGTGGAAATGTAGCAACGATTGTGTGACATAAATATCACCACTTACTCTAGGCAAAAAAAGATGGACTTAGCAATAAACCCCAGCTTTTTAAAGTAGGGTTTATTTATAATAATATGGAGGCAAACTGCCATCTACATACACAGGAAGTGACATGAAACAGAAATCCACATTAACCACTTACATTCAGACTCGCGACGGGAACTAGTTGAAAAAATAAATCTGAAATTCTTCGAGAAAGAGTGATGTCGTTGTGTGTCCTGCTTGCTTTTATAAAGGAATATAACCAGAATACAAGCAGTCGACAAGCAGCTGAGTCAAGTCTCCTATTGCAAAGAGGTGTGTCGCAGCCAAGTTATGCTCATCGGCACAGAATGACTACGATTTGTTACAACATGTTCATAATAATCTGTCTGTGTTTATAAATTACCCATCCATCCATCCATCCATCCCAGCTGCCATGGAGCGAGAAGGCAGGGTACACCCTGGACAGGCTGCCAGTCTGTGGCAGGGCTAAAACAGAGAGACAGACAATGATTCACACTCACATTCACACATACAGCCAATTTTCAATCAACAGTTAACCTAACCCGACGAACTGCATGTCTCTGCACTGTGGGAGGAAGCTGGAATACCCAGAGAGAACCGATGCAGAGGCAGGGAGAACACTATATACATGCAAACTGTCTGATTGCACTCTGTCCAAATCAGACTGTGATTGTTTAGAAATAGGTTGACTCCCACCTGGTCAAAAGCTTAATCTGTTGGTTACCCATAGATTGAAGGTCATAAACGCTCAACCTTGGGGGGACTAGTTGCAATCAGTTGCCTAATACAAGAAACACCAAAACATGGATTTTTCCTAGTCACAATCAGGTTGGACTGAGCCATGAAGTGATGTGCTAATTGCTTTATATGTTGACACAGCTTTAGAGATAGAATGAGGATGTCAGTTATTCAGAAGGGACTCCAAGTAGAGCTACTGCTCCTCCACAACAAAAAGAATGACTTGAGATGGTTTGGACATTAGGATGCCTCCTGGGTTCCTCCAAGGTGAGGTGTCTTTGTGCATGTCCACTCTGAAGGAGACTCTGGAGTGCAAACTATCTCTGTCTCTTTGCTTGCTTGGGGACAATGCTAGAAAATGGATTGATGGATGGCAGATCTTCACATTTATCCCTATTTGTTCCACATTATGTTCCTGGGTATTTATCAATATATGACTTCACATTCACTGACTCAGCTCCAGCTGAAAAAAGTGATGAGTAAATACATTTCTGAAACATGATGTCTAACATACAGGGTCTACTGGTGGCAGATAAATGAGCGCTACAGCTGTTTCTGCTGCTGCTGCCAGCATACCCTACTACTGGTATCAATATTAAACAGGCCAAACAACAAGTACATCATTTATCTTAGACAAAGAATCACAGGTGCTGATTGGACCTTAGGATAGATGTTCAGCGAAGCACAGCCGGCAGTCTGCGTCATTTTTCATTTTTGCCTCCTACACCCTCACAAATTGTGTTCGAGTAAACAGCCAGGTATGCAAATGGATTTCTTTTGTTTCTTTCAAAAGGTCCTTCTATTTGATTCCTAGGAATGAACAATACAAAAGCATGTTCATGATATTAGCTCCATACACACACACACGCACACATACACAAAAGCAATCTTCAAAATACCACTCATATCCTCAGGTACAGGACAGTTTTGTTTATTACACGTATGACAGAAGTTCATCATCACCCCTAAGCAGCGGATGAATGATCGTGTTTACCGTTTTTTTCAGCCCGTCACACACACAAGGAGCATCACCGCGAGGGCTGCTGGCAGGATAATGCTACACCATTGCATTCTGGGTCATTGTGTTTATTTGGGGACAAGGTGGGTTGGGGTGGGGAGCAGTAGTGCAGATGAGGAGAGTATCACTCTAAAAACTAAAACTGACATTTACTTAAAATTTTTGAGGCAACACTTTTACACTGAAAAATATTGAGTAGATTGGAAACCAGTCAAATCTGTTAAATATAATTGATCAATTGAATAAGTAAAGCTTAAACAAATCAAGTTGAAATGAGTAATCGTAGTTGTTACACAAACATGAAAAAATTATGTAAATATAACAGATATCATGAGTTAAAAACAAATGTAAGGTTAAGTGAAAACCACACGAAAAATTGAGTCAATAACACTGACATGCTTGGTCAATGTAACTGAAATATAGATGGTCAGTTAATCCAAAATTTTGTTCCATTTACTTAATTTTGTAAACTGAACTTAATCAAAATTGTACCTAAAATTAAATATGGTAAAGGGCCTGTATTTAGTCCCTGTGGACCCCAAAGCGCTTTACACTACATTCAGTCATCCACCCATTCACACAATAGTGATGGCAAGTTACATTGTAGCCACAGCTGACAGAGGCGAGACTACCAGACACTGGCGCCACTGGGCCCTCTGACCACCAACAGTAGGCAACGGGTAAAGTGTCTTGCCCAAGGACATAACGACCAAGAGTGTCGGAGCTGGGGCTCAAACCGGCAACCTTCCGATTACAAGACAAACTGCCAACTCTTGAGCCACAATCGCCCCATTTGAGAAGGTTTACAGTAAAACAGCCTTAACGTTACATTAACAGTTTGCACCCAGGCCACATAACCGGCAAATTTTCCAGGTGGCTCCCCCGTGAGTTTGTGTCTGTTGACTGCCATTGTGATGATGGAAAATTTCCTGTGAGGCTATGTGTTCTTGCCACTCGCTAATACTCAATTACTCTATGTTATCCTGCTTTACTTACACTTTTCAGTTGTAGTTGCTGACAATAAATAATATTGATTTGAATAACTAATGATTTTAGTGCAAGATACTGATGAGTATAGATACCCGTTTCTCAAATATTTTGATTCAATTTTAAACAAAAATATTAAGTACATGCAAAGAAGGTATTCTGTGAACCACATACTGATTTTTTTTGTCTGAGATAAATGTAAATAAATACCTTAATTTAACACAAACACATAAGTTAAAATTTCAGACATCTATTGCAATTTATCAAACTCAAATAATTACTAAAAGGATATTCATAGATTTTATCAGACTCATCTAACTTATAGTGATATTTACTAAGTCTTTGAATTACTTTTTAGAGTGAAAAGGAAATAACTAAACATCATTTGTGGTAATGAAGTAGCATTAGAACCACTCCAGAAGTGGACACATTACTTGGAGATTTAAAAAAAAAACAATCATTTTTCTTCTTGAAGGATTGAAGATGTAGCCCAGCGACCAATTTCCAGAGTCTGAGAGATATAAATATTTCACTTATAAATATTTATAACAATTATGATGCATTGGTTTTGCCTGAGGAAGTACATTAGTCAGTGATATGTGTTTAAGTTTGAGATTTGTTTTTTTTGGCAAAGCATTATAATAAAGTGCAAGACAATATTTCAGAGCTCGCAGGATTCTACTTGATCAGCAATGAAGTAGAAGCAGTAATGAAGTAGAGTTCATTATGTGCAGGCTGTAATGGTGGCATATTCACGGAAGCCTGAATTGATTTTCTTTTGTTGACTTGCTCGTAATTAACCCTGATAACACCAACAAACTTAACAAGAACTGCTGCTACTGAGTGAGCTTCCTGCAGACCCCAAGAACAAACTACAGTAAGGAAGACTTTCAAGAACTAACACCAGGGTTTTAAATTTTTGGTTTAAAAAGTGATGGAGTTCTCCGTCATTTCCTTCTACCTGTATGCTTGTTCTAGAGAAGGGATGCCAGGTATTGTCCATACTCTATGCTGGTCCACCTCTGCTTCAGTGCTTCAGGCCAGTTATCCTGCATTCTGCACCAGTGCAAACATAATTAGATTGCTATAAATGTGTAACCCATTATCAGTGCTAGATTTGCTGAAATCAATTATATTATGTGTAAACTGATGTTATGTTAATTAAACATAAATTTCGAACTGAATGATTATTGCAGCGTTGGAACTCATGTTTATGTAAATGCTAAAAAACAAAAAATGTAGTGCATTCATCATAATTTGGATGGCTGCTATAATATATAATATATGTGATGCCTTTTATACAGCTAAAAAAAATAAAAATAAAGATAAAGGAACACTTACCTGCATACTCTCTCCACATGAGAGGATGCATTGTCAAGTACCAGAAGGAACCCAGGATCCACTATACCAGTGGAAAGTCTGACACTGGGTCCAAGATTTTCATCCTTATACCTAATGAAAGTCAGGGTGTCGTAACTGTAGAGTTCTGTGAGTACCCCCATGGATATGCCTCTCCAGCCATCACTGACCCACCACGTTTATGCTGAACGACATTACAGACAGCATAATGTTCTTCACGGTGTCTCCAGACCCTGTCACATCAGTCACATGTGCTGAAGGTGAACCTGCTCTCATCTGTCAAAAGCACAGGGCCAGTGGTGGATCTGCCAGTTCTGATATTCGATGGCCATTGGCAATCGGGCTCCACGGTGATGAAGAGTGAGCACAGGGCACACTACAGGATGTTGAGCCCTAAGTCTGTTTATGATTGTTTAATGAGAGACATTTATACCAGTGGCCTGCTGGAGGACTCTGGCACTGCTCATCCTGTTCTTCCTTGCACAATGGAGCAGGTATCGGTCCTCCCGATGGGATGGAAAAAAATAGACAGAAAAGATTTCATTTCCTGTTTTTGGAGGGTTTCCTCGTTGTTGCCCCTCTATTGCACCTGCTCCACCTGTGCAAAGCAGCTGAAACTGACTAACATGCACCTCCCTACCATGCCTTGAATCACAGCGCTACATGACACATTCACTTTGGATCAATTATCACATTGTTGTAGTTATTTAACGCTTGAGAGACTTCCAACTGCCCTCCAAGGTGCTCAGGAACTTTTACTCGTGCACCATAGAGAGCATCCTGGCGGGAAACATCTTAACCTGGTTCGGGAACAGCACCATGCAGGACAGACGAGCTCTACAGAGGGTTGTGCGGTCAGCTGAGCGCACCATCCGCTCCGAGCTCCCTGACCTGCACTCAATCTACAGCAGGCGGTGCTGGACCAAGGCCAGGAAGATCGTGAAGGACCTCAGCCATCCCAACAACAGACTGTTCTCTCTGTTGAGGTCAGGAAAGCGATTCCGCTCCCTGAAGACCAACACAGAGAGACTGAGGAGGAGCTTCTTCCCGCAGGCGATACGGTCTCTCAATCACACCACCACACAGTACTGACCCACACATACGGTTCTTACACACACACTGGACTTTCTGGACTTTGGTTTTGCACAACACTGGTCACTATATTCTTCATTTCCGGTTAATACTTGTACAGCTGCTGTTATTGTGTATATATTTATTTATATTTAGATTTCTTCATACATTCTTATATAGTTCTATATTGTGTATTGTGTATTTTGTTGTACAGTTATTTTATTTTCAACTTTAATTTATATATTTATCTTTATCTTATTCTTCCCAGTTAAATTTACCCTTCATTCTAATTTGTGTTGTACAGTTATTTCATTTTTAACCTTAATTTATATTTTATTCCTTCCTAGTTAAATTTACCCTTTTTAATTTTTCATATTTATTTCCTATCTTATTCATAGCCTTTTCCTTTTTTGTTCTCTTTAGGTCACGAGCAGTTGTCCAAGCATTTCACTACATATTGTACTGTGTATGACTGTGTACGTGACAAATAAAATTTGAATTTGAACAAACACAGCAATATCAGATTGTGCTCTCATGCATGCATGAACAAAACATTATAAATGATATGAGCATGATTAATATACTGGATAATAATGGCTAAATAACTGTAATTTTGTTTAATAATCAGGTCACACACTTCATGGGACAGGTTTAAAAAATGAAAGTTTACTCTGATGATACCCAGTGAAAGGTCCCTTTTTTTAACAGATAAAAGATTACTGGCATTAATGGAACGGTCAAAGAACATCAAACCAAGACACTGCTTAAAAATAAAGAGAGATAATAACATCAGCAGAACTCAGAATTCGTTTTTTAAATACTGGACAATGATGTTTAACACAATCATGACCCTTTCCCTGATGGGTGGTATTTAAAGTCAGAACACAGAACACAAATTTTAACTCAGAGAATTGAATTCTCAGGGATAGCAAGATGTTTGTAAAAAATTATATTCTTCCTTTTTTTAAGTGCTGTTTTAATAGTGCAAGGTGTTTGAAGTAGTCAGGAAAAAAGGATATATGTATCTGTACTTAGGTCCCAGTTTGAGGGATGACCGGTAGGAAAACCAGTCTAAGAGAAACAAGCATATAATCATTGCTGTAAGCGCTCAGAGCCTTATTTAAGGAAAATTAGACATACCAAATTGTGAAAATTAAAAAGGAGTTAGTGTGCATTTTAGTGCTGGGTAATTATTATCGATGCATTCATTTGTAAGCAGCATTCAACCAGAGTTTGGTTAGCATGCACAAATATTGTGCAAAGTGATAAAATGAAGACAAACTTAACATAATCAGAATTTTGGCAGAATCCAATATCGGTGATTCAATCGGGGACAGAGTTGCCACCGAGCTGCTGGAAGGCTCGTAATATTCTCACCGCTTCTAAGCAGGAAGCGGTGAGTTGCACTGACGTCAGCTTGAAGGTCACACCAGTGAAACAATTACATTTTGCTTTGAAATCAATCTCTTCCAACCGGTTAATATAATATTGATGGCTTCAGTTAATACTGTGCACTTACTGCAAGTGCCAAGCAGAGATTGCTTGGTGGAATTCTTTTTAAGAGCAGGACAGTAAGATTTGACTGGAGGTGGCTGGGATCATGTAAAGGCTGGAGGGAAATAAGGGTAATCAGTAGTTTTACTTAGAGTTCATATTCGCTTAAATGGTTAATTATATAGCTTATAAGCCTTCCTTGTCACAGCATCCATCTTTCCATTTTCATCCACTTATTCAATTCAGGGTCATGGGGGGATAGCTGGAGCCCATCACAGCTACCATAGACAAAGATGTGGGGTACACCCTGGATGGGTTACCAGTCTGTTGCAGGGCCTAACACAGTAATTTACACCTATGGGCAATTCAGAGTCATCAGTCACCTACCTACCTCCTGCATGTATTTTGGTGAAGTCACCATGCTGCTTCCACTGTTAACTCATAAAAAAAGGGATGTCTTCCAGCAAGTCACGGGCAACCTGTTGTTCATACTAGATAACATAATTAATGTTTCTCCAGGATCATCAATGCAAATCATCAATCACAATGTTGCGATGATCTAAAACTTTTTCATAAAGCTAACAAGATCGATTAGATTTATATAACGCCAGCAATCATGTCAGGGTGCTTTACATTACTTTGGAATATTATAGATATGCAGTTTTATATATATATATATATATATATATATATATATAAAACAATACAACAACAAACATTGCTTCTGAAATGAGATCAAATGTCAACAGAAAAAATAAGTCTAAATCCAGTAATTTAAAGTTTTAAGGTCAAATTTGATCTAAGTGAGAATACCACAGTCTCCTGGGTGAAAGGCCTTTGTTTGCCTTATTTATCCACAGAGAACTCTGGGATGCACGTTGTTCTACTATACTGAATGGGCTTAGCTTGAAAAACTTCAATAAATATTTTCTACATATCACAAGTGACAACGACAGCCTCTGTTGTTTTGAATAAATTGAAGTAAAGTGAAACTATCACCTGAATGAGCAGCATATTTCTGTTAATGCTATACCATAGTTGGGGTTTCTGGACCTGGAAAATCTGAATTACTAAAGGGGCAAAAGTCATATTCATTAATGAAATGATTTTTTGTAAATGAAATATTTTTTTCTACTTTTTGTCATTCTCACTGTAAATTGACATCATGATTGATTGAAGGAAGAAGTGTTACAATAGAAAGGCACAATCTACTGAGTTTAAAGGAAGCAATCAAAATCCACACCAAAACCTAGTGGGTTCTTTCTTTGCTCGTGCTTCACCTCTTTATCAAGTTTCATGAAATCTGGCTCAGTAGTTTTTGTGTAATCCCGCTGACAGACACCTCCGGTGAGGCCCTCCACATGGCAGAAAAACAATGGAAAACTCGTTGTAATTACAGGCATGAAAAAACTGTTAATCCTTAGAGCCCTGTCACTGCCAATCTAGACACTTTATTTTTTTTAAACATTTCTGGCTCTGGGAGTTCTCAGTGAAGCTTTGACTGAACACACAGCCATAAAGATAGGATATCGGCTCTCTCAGCAAACATGTTTTGGTACCTGAATGTGGAAAATGTGGATGAAAGACATCTGTAAGGGGCGAGGAGCGAAGCTGCCTCCATGCAAAAAAGATGAGGCCGGATAAGGAGGAAGCTATTTGTTCTGATGCCACTAAAGTCAGGCTAATTAATTTCAGTCAGACGTGCTTTGCTGTCAACATCCTTTGGCTTTATTAATGGATTTCATATTATCTGATTCTGACTGGTATTTGCATTCTGAAAGAGTGGGGACGTATTTGTTGATTTTTCCTACCATCCTTCATTTGCCAATAATATTGTGTTTGTGTGTGCAAAGTAAATGACATTGTGAGAGCGCGCTTTCATTTTATATCGCAAAATGTAGGTATCACTATACAGGATTTCATAAGCAGAGGTTTCTCATGAACAACTGTCATCTCCACCTACACCTTTTGGTTTCATGATTGTGGGTCCAACTCCAACTCACATAAGGAGTAATGCATTTTTAATCATGTGAGGGTTTCCTAGCACTTCATGTGCCTGCTGTCTGCTGTCTAAAAAACATAGTCGGGGACAGGAGAGAAATAGTGTGTCACATTCTGAATATTTTAAAGCCTAAAATGAAACATTTATGCTCTAAATAATGAACTTACAACCTCTATTCTCTGACTTTACATTAGAGAATATACAAAACAAGACACCTTTGTTCAGCTCGCCTAGGTCTTTGCATCATTCATTTGCTTCGTCACAATGGCTATAAGTAACAGACTCCCTTCATGCCTTTGTTTTCTGACTTTGAAATGGATCCCAGGAGAAATAATGAAAGCCTCCGTTGTTAGTTTCAGTCATATCTCCCGACACTCAGTGTGGCTTCAGTGTTTTGCATAATGTCCATGAATAATGGACCCATCTTGGAGGTACAGTCCCAAATACAACCTAGTTTTAGCAGAAAATCCCATTTGAGCATTGCTGTGAGTTCACCTGCACCGCGTAGCGCACGTAACACTCGGCGCTTCACTTGACTGAATTATTGCGTGCCATAGTCAGTGTGGGCTCTCCCCATCATCATCATCTCCAAATGATCAACAGTAGGGCAGCAGTAATAGATTTTGTAACAGCTGTTTTAGGCAGGTCAAGTCTGGCTTGTCTGTTTTAGTAAAAGGTAAAAAACATTTAGAATGTGAAATTGTGTTCTTGTGTACAGTACTGTGCCCTAAAAACAGCCTTTGTGAGGTTATCTGTTGAGTCACCATTTGGGTAAAGACAAAACTGTCCAGTATGGAAGATTTCTCTCCCTCCCATTCTATTTAAAAGTAGAATGGGAGGGAGAGCCTTCAGTTTTCAGGCCCCTCTTCTGCAGAAACAGATTCCAGTTTGGATTTGGGAGACAGACACTATCCCTACTTTTAAGATAACGCTTAAAACTTTCCTTTTTGCTAAAGCATACAGATAGTGCATCATGGGAATCCCCCAGCAGCCTACAGCGTCACCTGATCCAGCCCTGAGTATTTTTCACTCACTGTGTGTTAACAGACCTCTCTGCACTGAATCATACTTGTTATTAATCTCTGGCTCTCTTCCACAGCATGTCCTTCATCCTGTCTTCCTTCTCTCACCCCAACTGGCCGCCCCTCCCTGAGCCTGTTTGTGCCAGAGGTTTCTTCCTGTTAAAAGGGAGTTTTTCCTTCCCACTATCACCAAAGTGTTTGCTGTGTTTTTCTCTATATTGCAAGGTAGACCCTACAATAATACATACAGAGCGCCTTGAGGCGACTGTTGTTGTGATCTGGCGCTGTATAAATAAAATTGAATCTCTGCAGTACTGGCATAGTTTACGTCTTATCAGTACAGCAACTCCTTCCAGCTGCTGTACTGACCTTCTGCTAGCCAAATTGGAGGTCCTCATCTCCTGCCAGTGGTATCAGTAGTTCTCAACCATCTGACTTAATAATACAACGATGCACTTGAACTCTTGGCTTTTTCTGCTTAATTCAAAATGATTTCGCATTGTTAAAAAAATAAATAAATAAATAAATAAATAAATATATATATATATATATATATATATATATATATGACATTGTAGTTTATAGTCGCCAGTCGATCGTGTAGTTTAACATGATTATTTCCTGTGCTTACTTCGTTTTGGGATGTGAGTAAAACATTAAGGAGCAAATCTTAAGCAATCGTGACTTCCTGATTTCACTTCCAAGTGGGGAGTAAAAGATTAAGATGTCAGAGTGCGCCATCATAATGTCTCTATGGGAAGTGAAAGAGTGAGGGATGAATTTAGGCTCTGACATTGGAGTTTTACCACCATCCTTGCCCACACACTGTTGTTACTTCCATGTACAAATGACAGTGCCTGGCCCACACTTATTCTCCTAGTCTGCCATCCTCCAAATGTACATGAAGACAGTGAGTGGGGAGTGACAATAACAACTCTTCTTTGAAGAGGAATGTATACTCAGAGGCTATACTCAGATGTGGGGGTGGAGGTGGTGCCAAAGAAGTGATGCATGAACAGCAGCAAGCATAGATTTCAGTGGGAAACAAGCAAATTTAGAAAATAAGTGAGCAAAGCACTAATGATATAAGTGCAAACGAGTTTCAGTAGCAGGATGCACTATGTGAGAACAGTTAAATTGACTGCCTAAACTATCTTCTAGAGTATCTGTAAATTTGATCACAGCCAAAACTGCACACAAAGCAGGTGTTTCACTGTATTAATAAAGCAATAATAGCAGCCATTAAGATGTGTAAACTATGAAGAGTGTGTAGCCAACTGTCTTGCAGAACCCACATGTATCTGCAAGATAAATGCTTTTAATTGCTGCCCGAAGGAGAGTGAAGATCAATGACTGACATTCTTTGTCAGCTCTAATTTGCCTGGTTATATTTAGCCGTTATTTTGATGCAAGTTCTCGGGAGGAATCTACAGGCTTCAATCGAAGTTTCATGTGTGTGCTAAAATCTCCGAGAGCTAATTCTGCTGTTTTACAAATTCCAAATACTTGAAGTGTGTTATGGGTCGAGGTTGGTGGATTATAAACATACCTGTGGGAAAAAAGCAGCAAAGAAAAGGTGGATTCAAATCCACTCTTCTAAGACAGAGATAATATTAACATTCCCAAAAACACAACATTGGATTCAGTATTTTTTTAAAAACCTCACAATTAGACGCAGGGTTGGGCTGAGGTGAAGGAAATGTGCTGAAGCAAACAGTTTGTGAGATGGTGTAATTTAATTTCCATATCAAAAGCATAATATGTATTGAATGTTTGCAGCGAGGGCTGCAGTGCTTTTGTATTTTTCTTTGATGTGGACACATTTGTGTTCAGACAAACACATTCTTGGCTCTTCTCGAAGGATTCGACTGGCTGCTTAGCACACAGACTTCTGGCTGCACGTCTCTTTCTGCCTTTATTCTTCTCTAACACGGGTTGTCAGATCTTTATATTGACTCTACTTTTCTCTTCCCAGGAGTACCAGATCGATATTATCTTCGCCCAGACTTGGGTGGACACCCGTCTGAGGTATAACAGCAGCAGCATGCGGATTCTAACCCTCAACAGGTATATTAGATTAAGTAAAGACATACTATAAAGTTTAGCAAAGACATACTGCAAATATACAGGAACGTTTATTAAAAAAACTCCTAAATATATCAGCTTTGTGGGTGAATCAATACCAATGTAGTGATAATTATACTAGATCTCTTTTTTAAAATGAACTACTGCTGTGGCTATTTTTCACCACTTTAGCATCTACTATTTGAACACTTTCATATGATAAAGCAATATTCTTCACTCCCTCTGTCTCTCTCTCTTTGGAAGAGGTCTGTAATTAATGGAACAAATTGATTGATGTGCTTTGTTTTCCCCTAGTTGCCCGAGTATTTTATTATGCTCTTATTGGGAATGAGTGCAGCCTCGTGCATTTCAAAGAAATCTGAGGGAATCAGTCTTACCTCCTTTCCTCTCTCTCTCTGTATCAATTTCCCTCTTTTTCAACCAGCAATATGGTCGGTCTGATCTGGCTGCCCGACACCATCTTTAGAAATTCCAAGAACGCCGATTCTCACTGGATAACGACGCCCAATCAGCTGCTCCGGATCTGGAACAATGGGAAAATACTTTATACTCTGAGGTAAAACCCTTCAAAACACATGGAAACACACAGAACAGGAAGATAAAAGAACAAAAATCGAGAGCAGACATATCACAGCCAATGACTGCTGGTAAAAAAAATCTTTTCATGAGAAATACTCCCTCTATTCTGATTCTTAATCCCAACTGTATATTGTGGCTAAACAAAATTCTGCCACCAGTGTTGACATTGAGTACAGACAATAAAAGACATTTGGACTTTAGTCTGTCTAAAGAGCCAGATGGATGAACCTATCTGTATGGGACCATAGCAATCCAGATTTGTGGCTGCAAAAAAGACAAAAGAAGAAAGAAGTCAATGAGGAAAGACTTCTGTTGGCTTTACTGGCAGATTCACTGTTTTTTCATACATTTTAAATTAAGTCCAAAAACAGTACCAGAAAACAGGATTTACCTGTGATATTATTGGCCAACAACTTGTGACTGACAAGTCATTAGCCAATCAGGCTGCAATCTCACAGTCAAATGTGCCCCTCGTTATCATGTTTGATTTCGAAAGACCAAGATGGCAACAAAAGAAAACATTTGAAGCTATGGGTGATGTCACTGTAGCTCCGTCCATCCAAAGCAGTTTACTGCCTTGAATATCTTTGTCTAAGTGCTTCTGTCCCTCTGCACTTGTCTTACTCTTCAGGATGACCATCAACGCAGAGTGCCAGCTGCAGCTCCATAATTTCCCAATGGATGAACACTCCTGTCCTCTCGTCTTCTCTAGCTGTGAGTATTGGGATTAGCATGCACACAGACACGGAAAACACACATAAATATGCAGATACTCGTGCCTATACACCTCTAGGGCAAGACTTTGAAAGCAGGCGGGAAACGTCCTGGAGAAAAAATGGAAACCAAATAGAAAGTGAACTAAAGGCTAAGTGAAAAAGTGCTATCAGTCAATCAAACTTTATTTGTATAGCATCTTTTGTGTGGGCTAGTGCAGTTCAAAGTGCCTTACAGATGACTGAAAGTATGAAAACAGTAAAGAAACATATTAAGGACTTATTTAGGTATTAAAATCACTGGAGCATTTGAGCATCATTCAGTGATGAGTGTCAGGGCTGGGTCTTTTTTCCCTCCCAAACTATGAATTTGAGTTCATGTAATGATAATCCCCCACACACAATAACTAAGAAGTGAGAAAAGAGAAAGCAGCTTTTTGGATAATACACTTTGCATATTAATCATCAAGGAACTGACCTTACAGTAGGGGTGGGAGAAAAAATCGATACTGTGTAGTATCGTGATATTTTGTTTGCTAATAATGTATCGATACAGGGACAGCAGAAATCGATATTTTGTTACAAACAATTTTTTCGTGGACTGGATGGTTGTATTCAGTTAAAATGGTAAATGGTAAATGGCCTGCATTTGTATAGCGCTTTTCTAGTCCCTAAGGACCCCAAAGCGCTTCACACTACATTCAGTCATTCACCCATTCACACACTGAACTTAACATTCCAGTTACCGTATTTTCACGACCATAAGGCGCACTTAAAAGTCTTAGATTTTCTTCAAAAAGTACGGCGCGCCCTATAGCGCAGTGCGCCCTGTGTTGTAAGGAGGACGTAGTAGAGAACACCATGAGAACGCTAAAGGGTGAAGCGTGGGCGCAACCCTGAAAATGGCAAAGAGACAGGCTTATGAAGCACAGTTTAAACTGAAGGCCATCAGCTACGCGGAGGAACATGGAAATCGAGCAGCAGCGAGAGAATTTAAGATTAACGAATCGATGGTTCGCAAATGGAGGAAGCTAGAAAACAAGCTCCGGCAGGTCAAGAAAACGCAGCTGAGTTTCCGCGGACGTAAGGCGAGGTGGCTCGAGTTGGAGGAAAGACTCGAGCGGTGGATCATCGAGCAAAGAACGAGCGGGAGAAGCGTTTCGACGGTCACCATTCGGCTAAAAGCAGTTTCACTTTCACTTTTTATGAAACTGTGCCATTTTTCCATCCGGACCAGGACTACGGCAGCGCAGCAACTTCCAGCGGATTATAAGGAAAAGCTGGCCATCTTCCGCTCCTACTGCAGCAAACACATCGGCGACAAAAACATCCAGCCCAGCCACATCACAAACATGGACGAGGTCCCGCTCACTTTTGACATCCCGGTGAGTCACACTGTGGAGAAGAAGGGGACCAGCACGCTAGCGATACGCACAACGGGGCACGAAAAGTCTTCTTTTACTGTTGTGCTTGGCTGCCATGCTAATGGACAGAAACTGCCGCCTATGGTGATTTTTAAGAGAAAGACTTTGCCTAAAGAGAAGTTTCCAGCAGGAATCATCATTAAGGCAAATGAAAAGGGCTGGATGGATGAGGAAATGATGAAAGAGTGGCTGAGGGAGGTGTATGTAAGGAGACCAGGTGGTTTTTTCCACGCATCACCATCGCTCTTAATCTGTGACTATGTGCCCATCTCACAGCCGATGTGAAAAAACTAGTGAAACAAAGGAACTGTGAGCTTGCTGTCATTCCGGGAGGCCTGACAAAGGAATTCCAACCGCTGGACATCGGTGTGAACCGCCCGTTCAAAGTAAGGCTGCGAGCGGCCTGGGAGCGATGGATGACCGATGGAGACCACAGTTTCACCAAGAGTGGAAGGCAGCGCCGGGCGAGTTACGCCACAATTTGCGAATGGATTGTAGATGCTTGGGCTAACATGTCTGCTGGCACTGTTGTTCGAGCTTTCGCAAAAGCCGGCATCATTTCCGAGGAGCCGCACGGCACGGAAAGTGACTCTGACAGTGAAGAAAGTGAACCTGGCATGTTTGATGGAGATTTAGCGCAGCTGTTCAATTCAGACACAGAGGATGAGGACTTCGATGGGTTTGATGATAAAAATGTGAGTACCAAACTTTGTTTTGCTCCTGCTTTATTTTTTAAATACGCACACTTGTATGCTTGTCTGTTGTTGATGATGACGATTACTGGTAATAAAAATGTGAGTAAGGTACCGAACTCAGGTTTGCTCCCGCTTTATTTTTAAATACGCATACGGTACTTGTATGCGCCCTATGATTCGGTGCGCCTTATGTGTGTGTTAAATACAGTAATGGCACACATAACTGAGACTGCGCCTTTTAGTACAGTGCGTCTTATGGTCGTGAAAATACGGTAAGTTGGACTAGACTGTAATACAAATCGTTCAGTTTGTCAACAATAAAACTGACTGAAATGAGAGAAAGACTGAGTGTGAGACTTTGATATTAGATAAAATGAATATTGATAAAGTTTACCTTTATGTACAGAATTTGAATATTGCAAAATATTTTAAAAAATTGCAATAATATCGTATCGTGCGTTAAGTATTGTGATAATATCGTATCGTGAGTTGTATGGTGATTCCCACCTCTACCTAACAGCCCATTGTTCATTCAGTGACGCTAGTTTCAGTCATTGTGCAAATGTACTGTTTATAAGGTTGGGGAGACCTGCAGTCAGCTGAGACCTAAGAAGTCACTTGGATGAGTGAAACGTATGTCCCACTGAAAACGCTACTTCCAGATGAACAAAATAAACTTTTTGGGTGAAAGCAACTACTTTCAGCTACCCCCTTATTTATGAGTGTCACCGCATATGGCTTCTTTACATTGTTAAATCCAGAATCTAATTTAAAATCATTACCCTCTGTAACACTGGTGGTGCAATACTAGACCTGTTAGTGCTACTTCTTGCCTTCTTTGCATGTAGTGCAGGCAGTATAGTTACCTTTAACCACAGTACGAGGACAGAAGGGAAATATGGACCAGATCAGACAGGTTCTAGATTCGTAGGAGCCAAGGGTGTATGACAACAGAAGACTTGTACACAGTAGGTGTAGAAAACACAATTGCATTTATTAGCAATTATTAAAGTTGTGCACATTTAACAAAAGTAGAGCGCTCTTCTTGAAAACAAAATAAAATAAAATAAACCCCACAAATGGTTGACCCAAGGATATATTGTCTTTTGTGTCTTTTCTAAAGTCAATTTCAGTCTTTCAATGTTCAATAGTCACTCAGTGTGTTTGTAACCAGTCGGGTTACAATCTACCAGTTCATCCGGCTCTTTGTGCTGGGCTCGCCATCCAGTACTGGAAAAGGGATCCTCGATTCTTCTCAGGTCCTCAAAACCAATCCAATCCAAATAAGCAAAGGAAAAAACCTGACCATGCGAAGCAACAAATGCTACACGGGGCTTCACAGTGCTCACGTTGGCTCACGGCCTCTGGAATACAGTATCACTCTTATTATTCTTGCCGAAAAAAGGACTTTCTCTATCCAGCTAGCTTCTTCGCCACACGGGTAAACTGATCTTTCACCGTCTGTGTCTCTGGCGTATCTGACTGGCACATGAAGGCACACACAGGTGTCTGAGCAGCGCACAGACTGGGGGAGGGTCAGACCGGCCAATGATTGGTCACTCAGTGGATCTGACAAACACACTCTAAAGGACTAAGTCCTGCCCCCACACCATTTATACATTACATATACATATGTACATATTAATTAAACTTATGTTTACATGCTTTTTATCAGTATTTATTATAATTAACTTTGTTTTTATCAATATTTATTTATACTTTTAATCCCGTTTTTAACACTGGGTTACACTTCACATACAAGGTCTTAAGTAACGAGGCCCCACTTTATTATAAAGAGGTTTCTTACTGTTAAAGAGGAGTTTTTCCTTCCCACTGTTGCTAAGTGTTTGCTCATAAGGCAGGAGTGTCCAACTCCAGGCCTCAAGGGCTGGTGACCTGCAAGATTTCGATATGACCCTTGGTCAACACACCTGAATCAAATGATTAGTTCATTACCAGGCCTGGAGTTGGACACCCCTGTCATGAGGGATTGTTGGAGTTTTTTCTGTGTTATTGTAGAGCCTTTACCTTGCAATATAAAGGGCCTTGAGGCGACTGTATAAATAAAATTGAATTGATTCACAGTGGGTAGTTCCATGTGTTTGATTTGGCAGATCCCCTTACACAACCCTAAAGGGATTTGTGTCTCTTTCCAGGATCAAACCAGGGATTTTTTGCTTGTTAGGTGAATGTGTAAACCACCACACTATGAAACCATGTACAACATTGTTTGAATGTGCAAAAAGTTTCCACAGTCAAATCATAGTGAAAGTCACCTTAGTTACTGAAGTCTAGGAGTTATAAAATACATAAATGGATTTAGAAGTCCTACATCCACACTTAAGCAAGTTACTTCAGCAAATGGATGGGTACACCCAAAGTATCTTTCTACTCAATTTTGAGCACTCAAAAAGCTCAAAGAGAGTCTCATTCACCCAGTCACACACATGCAGTGCTTTTATCTAAGCACTTTTATATCTAACTTTCACACTCAAATCAATGTATCAGCAATTCAGGTTTAAATATCTTATTCAAGGATACTTTCACACAAGGACAAGAAGCACTGGGGGTCGCTCCACCAACCTTCCAACTGGTAGATGACCCGCACTATCACCTGAGCCATAGCCGCCCCAAACAAACTAAAGGTGTTAGGTTGTTAGACTGAATCTTATCTGGAATCAAGTAACCAAAAGAACAGCAGAGTAGCTCCTGAGTGTCTGTATGTTGATTCAACAGGGATAATATTAAATTAAAGTTGACACCTAAGAACTTCATGCATTATTTGTATCTCCACCATAAACTGATGCAGGAAAAGTACAAAGTGGATGATAGAATGTAAAACGTTAAAGTCCTGACCCTCAAAATATCCTTGTGTCTAAACCCAACCAAGTAGTTTTTAATAACTAAGCTTAACAGCAAGTGAAAGTAGAAGACAAATGAGAAAATTGTTAGAAAGTGTAAAATTGTTAGAAAGTGACAAAATACAGTGGTGTCTGCAAGATGCAAAGAGGATATCCTGCCTTGGAAACTGTTATCTCTCAGCAGTCGATATTACTGCATCTGGTGTGTCAGAGCGACGTTGCCAAAGAACACCTTGTGTGTAATATGGAGACAAAAGATGCATCTGGCAAAAAAAACAGCATTTTTTTTACCCATCACGATGAAAACTTGTTGGCCAGCCAGCTCAAATCTTGATGTGGTCCAGTATTTGAAAGTGAGCTGTTGCTTCCACATTGTTAGAATACAAATAGCAGTTGATTGCTGAATATTTAGTAGCAAGGAAATTACAATACTGGATTTGTTGGATAAATGGCATCCTATCACGGTACCACGCTGGAAAACACTAAATGCCTGAGAGTGACCCATTCTTTAACAGATGTTTGTAGAAGTAGTTTGCATGCCTAGGTGCTTTATTTTATACACCTGTGCAAGTGACTGGAACACCTGAATTCATTGATTTGGACAGTGAGTGATTACTTTTTACAGTGTAGTGGATGTTTTCATGAGATGATCATATTAGGGATATCGGTTTTCAGTAGTATCAAATAAGGGAAAACATGTCTGAAATGGATTATTGAGCACAGGCTTGTACAAATCATATGTTCAAGGTTGCTTTTCAGGGTTTCAAAGCGTCTTACAACGTCATGAAAAAAATTATCATTGTTGGCAGCTTCAGCCACATGGCACTGGACCTGCTGTACGCCATTTAAAATCTGGAAATATACAACTGACCATCAGAAACCAGATAAAAGAAAAGAAAATGTGATAGTAGTATCCAGTGGTCCACAGTTGTAACATGTAAAACAAATTTTTATTTGCGTTTCTCTCACAATACCCCTCACAGACAAAAGCACCTCGTGTCCCTACCACCCTGCCCACCCGCCAAGCTGAAAAGCACTAAACACCTGAAAATGCAAATGCAAAGGGAGGAGGTGCAGATTTTCTGGCACAATATCTCCATGCAGTCCCTTAGTAAACAAGGACAAACCCAGTTTTATTGTTTAGTGGCTGAAAAGGGGGGGCTGCTAATCCTCAGCAAATATCCTCTTTTTTAATTCAGTGGTCTGTTTGCAGTGAAGCTGCTCTGCTGCTCGAGTTACAGTCTTCCAGGGTTGCATTATTTCTAGAGTATGTTATTTTTAAAAGTATTTTTTTAAATTATATACAATTTGAACCATAATTCAAAGTAAAACAAGAGTCTTCAGTAATGTTATAAAGCTGTTTAAAATCCCAGAATATTGCCATAAGCTCTATCGCTCTATCGCTCTATCGCTCTATCGCTCTATCGCTCTATCGCTCTATCGCTCTATCGCTCTATCGCTCTGTCGCTCTGTCTGTCTGTCTGTCTGTCTGTCTGTCTGTCTGTCTGTGTCTATACACGTGTGTGTATATAGATTTAAACACATAAAAATAACGTACCAATTAGTAATTGGATGAAATGAATGCAATGATGATAGTGTAGCAGTATAAGTACAGCTGTTGACTTAAATTAATCGGTGGGGCAGTGAAACACAGCTCCCGGACTAGACCAGTACAAAATCAAAAACTACTCAGGATGTTGGAAGCAGTCGAGATGTGCAGGAGACCTTGAAGTGGATATTGACCAGAGCTCTACGTATTCCATATGGACAAAATTATTCGCCTATTACAAAGTGGAAGCATTGTATTACTGCAAAGCAAACCACAAAGACACAGCCATGAAAGTAACGTAAAAGTTGCCAACACTCTGCTGACTCAGTAATTGCAGAGTTCTGCCATCCTGTGGCATTAACATCAGCTCAAAAACATCATAGTTATGTAATTTTCTGGCACAATATCTCCATGCAGTCCATGCAGGTGTTTGTTATTTTGAATCACAAAAGTCATTATTTTGGAAGGAAACCTTTGAAACAAGATTTAGAATTAATTAGGTAAAAATACTAAATCTTTTTTTTTTTATCTCAATCGAGCGAAGGAACACTTTTTCCAGATTTTTTGACTGTTCCTTTACATAGTCAGAAACTCCCCAAATATCATAAAAGAAAATCAAGTCAATAAAAGCAATGCAAGAAGCTCTTTTGCTGCCATGAAATTAGTCTCCCCTGCATCTCATTAGCAAGCCCATCATCGAAAAGATAAAAATCACATTCGATTATGTTTGACAGGTCATTCTGTTGGCCCAGAAATCTTTCTCTGATTTATTTTACATAATAATCATTACCCAGTGCAGCTACAAATGGCAGTATTTGTCAGCGCCCATTATTAAACCTCCACCCAGCATTGAGTTCAGATAATCCAATTCCATTTTCCAACATATATAGAATTTGTTCAGTGTGTGATGAAACAGTACTGCAGTTACTGAAAGAGCTATTGGCCGTAAATTGGCTTCCATTATGTCTCTTCTCTTAGTGAAAGGTTTCACAGTAAATAACCCTTTTTTCCAAGGTCCATGTGGTTGGACATTTATCCTCCATCAAAGAGAACGACATCTGTCAGCAACATCAGGCAAACCCATCTGAGTTGAATTTCAGGAAATTTGGTGAACAGGTAAACCTCGACTAAAGGATGCTGTGGTAGTGTCCCCAACAGTGTCACCAGCAAAGCACCCCCACACCATCACACCTCCTCCGCCATGCTTCACGGTGGGAACCATGCATGTAGAGAGACCATCCGTTCACCTTTTCTGTGTCTCAAAAAGACACGGCGAGTGGAAGACCAACAATCTAAAATCTGGACTCATCAGACCAAAGCACAGATTTCCACTGGTCTAATGTCCATTCCTCGTGTTTCTTGGCCCAAACACTCTTCTGCTTGTTGCTTTTCCTTGGTCGTGATTTCTTAGCAGCTATTTGACCATAAAGGCACCGGCTCCCCTCAGGGCTGTGTTCTTTCTCCTCTGCTCTTCTCCCTGTACACCAACTGCTGCACCTCCACCCACCAGTCTGTCAAGCTAATCAAGTTCGCAGATGACACCACCGTCATTGGGCTCATCTCTGACGGGGATGAGTCTGCCTACAGGAGGGAGGTTGAACGTCTGGTGTCCTGGTGCAGCCACAACAACCTGGTGCTGAATGCCCAGAAGACAGTGGAGATTATTGTGGACTTCAGGAAGCACACAGCCCCACTCCCCCCCATCATCCTGACTGACACCCCCATCACCTCTGTGGACTCATTCCGCTTCCTGGGTACCACCATCACCCAGGACCTGAAGTGGGAGCCCACCATCACCTCCGTCATCAAGAAAGCCCAGCAGAGGATGTACTTCCTGAGGCAGCTGAAGAAATTCAACCTGCCAACACGGACGATGATGCAATTCTACACTGCAATCATCGAGTCCATCCTCACCTCCTCCATCACCGTGTGGTACGCTGGAGCCACTATCAGGGACAAACAGAGACTGCAGCGTGTTGTGCGCTCTGCTGAGAAGGTGATTGGCTGCAGACTCCCATCTTTGCAGGACCTGTACACCTCCAGGACATTGTGGCGTGCAGCTCGGATCTCAGCTGACCCTTCTCACCCTGGACACAGTCTGTTTGACCTGCTCCCCTCAGGCAGGAGGCTCCGGTCCATTCGCACCAGAACCTCTCGCCACAAGAACAGTTTCTTCCCCTCTGCTGTTGGACACATGAACAATAACCACATGACTGTCCCCGCCACTAACTCATGACCCTACGCTGTGTCACTGCATCATTTCATGTCTGGCACTGATCACCACCTGCACTCGTGTATATATCTTTCTACGTAGCACTCATAATTCTTATTCTCATGTATATATCTCATGTATATCTCATGCACATATCTTTCTTTCTACATAGCACTTTAATTCTTATTGTTTGCACTGAAGCACCGCAGCAATTTCCTAATGTTGTAAACCTCAACATCTGGCAATAAACCCATTCTGATTCTGATTCTGATTCGCGCAGTCTTCTCAAAACAGTTGATGTAGAGATGTTTCAGCAGCAGAGGTGACTCTTGGTCTTCCTTTCCTGGGGCGGTCCTCATGTGAGCCAGTTTTGTCACAATGCTTTATGGTTTTGGGGTCTGCACTTGAGGACACAGTCAAAGTTTTAGTAATTTTCAGAACTGACTGACTGACCTTCAGCTCTTAAAGTATCGATGGACTGTTGTTTCTCTATACTTAGCAGATTGGTTCTTGCCATAATATGAATTCTAACAGTTTTCAAATAGGGCTGTCAGCTGTGTACCAACCTGACTTCTGCACAACACAACTGATGGTCCCAACCCCATTAAGACGGCAGGAAACTCCACAAATAAACCCTGACAAGACACACCTGTGAAGTGAAAACCATTTCAGGTGACTGCAGCATGAAACTCAATGAGAGAAGGCCAAGGGTTTGCAGCCCTGTCAACAAAGCAAAGGGTGGCTACTTTGAGGAATCTAAAATATAAGACACATTCAGAGTTATTTATCATTTCTTTCTTTGCTACATAATTCCATGTATCTTGTTTCATATATTTGATGCCTTCAGTATGTAACTACAATATAGAAAGTAGTAATAACAATGAAAAAACATGAAATGAGAAAGTGTGCCCAAACCTTTGACTGGTAGTGTATATAGGACCAATTTACAACAACAGTCAGGTGCTTAATATTGTAAGGTAAAGACAATAATACAACAATACAGAGAAAAACCTACAATGAGACAACCCTCTATGACCAGGCAATTTGGCAAAGGTGGGAAGGAAAAACAGTTTTAATTTAGCCACTGAAGCTGAATTACCCCTGCACAACCCCTGTGTAAACAAATGGAACATTGGCTTAAAGGGAGGGGGAATAGAATAGTGTAAGATAAAGGTTATTTTGAACTATGAATCTCCTGTTCATTTCTTACAGTTTATCTGTGACTCACCTCTAGAATAAAAATTTGTGGCTGGGAATTAGCACGATAGGTTCCCTTTATGGAGCAACAGAAACTACATTTGTATCTGTCATAGAATGAATTTCAAGAAATTCTTATTTTATATTTATTTATTTGAATGTCCCCTATTCTGGAGACAGCATCCATCTCTGCACATGTGTTTTTGATAACCTGTTTATCCATTTCAAGGCTCCAAAAAAGCCAATTTCCATCAGTCTTAACGGTGCAGTACAACTGAGCAGCAAGTGTTTCTCTCAGGTCGTCTCCTTCTGTTACGCATAGATGAGTTGCCAGCCTATAAGTGGCATATTCCACGGCAGATGGTCCACGATATGAAGCGCTGCTGTAGGGGAGCAGGAGGATAGACAGAGAGAGAGAGGGCCAGAACCAGTCATTGAACACTAGAATGACATCTGAAAATGAAGCCATAATTGTCCCTCATTTTTCAGCTCTGTCCAATCACGTGCAGCCTTCTAGTGTGCAGTAACATCCAACTACATTTCTGTGTTACCACTCAAGGCACGCAGCAGCTGATGTGTTATAATACCGTCAAAGTCTAATGTTCAAGGCTTTTAAAATGTTCTCTCTTCATCATGAAGCAAATTAGAAACCTCCCCGTTACGGCTGCAATCAGTTTCATATATTGAGATGGAACATAATATTCTTGATGGATGCGTTCATGGCCTCACTAATTTCACTTATTAATTCAGAGTATTTTTCGATAGCAGCTGTATTCCTGACAGGCATTATGCAAGCAATCCGACACCGTGAAAACATGTTTTGAATTAGTGGCTTCACCTTGTTTCAAAGATGCTTTTAAGCTGCTCTATCTTTCTTTGTTACTCTAGTCTCTTTATGGTAGTGATTTCTGTTAAATGGCGATCTCAGTATAAAAGGTAGCAAACGATAAAACTAACAAGCCATCATTACAGGCACTTTGCACTCATGCAGCTCTCCACATCAGAGCTGTGCTTCAATCATTTTCTTTAAAAATACCTAGTGTGGTGCAACATATGGAGGATATTTACATTTCAAAAGCATGCATCATTAAATATGAGAAATGGAATATGTGTCACAAAATGCTGGCCATGAATAAGAGTCAGAAAAAACATGTTACATATTCAGTGCCAGGTTTAAGTAACCTTACAAAGTCTGCACTGTAAATTAAAACAAGACCTCCTGTGAGAGGCCACATAGTGCCTCAGGCTAAATGGTAATGCATTTTCTATAGCTGTGTTATCGCTGTAACATTTGACAATCAGCACTTCAAAGAAATGATGGGGATTTAATTAGTTTGCGGGCATTTGTCGTGGCACAACTTTAACATATTTAAGAGGCCAGTCACTGAACTTACTGCCATTTATTGCTATTGCCATTGACCGGCAGAGCCTGGTTCTGCCTGAGAGGTTCTTTCCTGCTAAAAGGGAGTTTTTTCCTTCCCACTGTCACTGTCACCAAGTACTTGCTTGGGCTGATTGTTGGTTTTTGTCTCCATTATCGTGGGGTCTTTACCTTACAATAAGAAGAACGTTGAGATGATTGTTATTGTGAATTGAGGAGAACATGACTGTCTGTAATAAGCTGTATGAAATCCAGTATTTTTGAGGGCATTTTGTTCAAAAACACAAAGGTCAGCTGCATAGTGGAAGAGAAAAAAGAGTAAAGCTTCAAATCATTTTGATTCTGTGGACAATGATTGCATGCTTCACTTCTAACAGAACCCTTTGATTCCATAAAATGTTGAACTTACATTGGCATGGCAGAAGAGCTGTGAATTCCTCTTGGCTCGAGTATTTCATCCACTAATTGTTCAGATATTTTGGTAAAAGCCAAAAAGTGTCAATCTGACAGTGGTGTTACATATAAAGTCAAGAAACTTTCCAAATTCCAAAGCATTTATCCTCTGGGTTCCAGTTTTTTCGAGATATTTCAGTCCTGACAAGGGGTGTAGGACCTTCACTGACCAACAAACTGACATTGCCATCCCTAAAGCTGTCCTGCTAGTGTGTAACAATCAAGAAACATCAGTGTATCTCAGTGCTGTTGAAACAGACTAGTCATGCATTAAAAGATGCAATCAGCAGTCCTCACTCCATCATGCTCAAAAAAAGAAAGCACAAGACCTCCATCATGGCTGCCACAGGGGTTTTTACAGTACTTGAAACCCCCACAAAGGTTCATGTTCAGTCGTGGCTGAGCATTCATGTCGCTCAGGTTTTGTGTTCTTGTTTTCATTTTGAAAAGCTCATCTAAAATGTCAAACCTTTGGGTGTCACTGTGACGAACAAGGGATGCAATCCAGTGCTTAGAGTTTAAGCATATTCCCAAAGCAGCTGACGCTGGAAATGAACCTCGACTGACCTTCTGTACAATGTGCTTGCAGGCTCTTTCTTTTCTTTTCCTTCGCTTTTTCAGTCAGCTAATCGTTACTAAGCACAGTAAACTCTTACTTTTGGACAGAAAGTCCTTTCTTCTTAAAATAACTTAGTCTATTTATATGTATATATGTGTATACTGAACTTCTTAATCCTTTAAGTGGTTGTGATTCAGGACCACGGGCTTGTTGAAAAAGAGGAATAATGTCTTCTATTAGCTTGCATTATATAAAAAAGCTAGAAGAAATCAAATTTAATTAACTGGCTTTGTTTAGAGGGATGTGGCAGAAGAAGGCCTCTCTTGTCTTCTTTGTTTGGAGAGTTGGAAGGGAGAATATTAGAATCAAGGCCAGAGACAGCTGTAATTTATAAGATTGTGAAAGAACATGTGGCTTCAGGGGGCTTTTAAAAGCATGAAGGCTCTTGTAGCTATGGAGATACACTGGCAACACAATGCCTGTCTGCAGAAAAGATAACTGTAAAACACACACCAAGAGAAATATGATGGCAATAATATTTGCCAACTACATCCCTCTTGCATCATGGTGATTGCTCCTCTTGGTTATAGATGGCTATCCTCTAAATTAGACCATTTACATAATTAGTCTGGTTGCCAGTACAGGGCACGACAAGCCTTGCCACTTGCTCATTACTGCTGTCACTCATTTTTGCATGTCAAACTGGTTCAACTTGTCAATTGAGCTCAGCTTTTTTTCTTTTACTTACAAGGAGACACCAGTGTTGTTGATGTATTAGCTTTCAAGAAAATTCAATTCCCAATGTGCTTGCTAGTGCTTGTGTCTAATGTCTACCCCCGAGCAATACCCTGCATGTGAAACTGTGCCATTTTAAGGTTGAACATCTCCAGAATTAGTACAGAACATAGTTGCTCCAGCTTTAAAGCCTTTTGAGCAGGCCATTCTCCTTGTAAGCACTCCATGGAAAAAGCACTTTTACATGTCACTGAAGTGGAACAATGGGCTTGTAACAGAAACACATATCTGACAACACGCTACATTAAAAGAAAAATCGATTTTTATTAAGAAAAAGGCAAGCCACTTCTATTATCTTTTTCTTTAAAAGTAGCCTAGAGGCTGTCTTTTTACCATTACCCTTTAACATGTACCAGGTCCCCAGTTGCCTCTTTTGAGTTTTGAAAGAAACTAATAGATAGAAACAGTCAGTCAAAATCTAGTAAGATGTGTGGCTACATAAAGAATGGTGTCTGGGTCCAGATCCAGACTGCTGGCCACCTATTGGTGAGGGCATAGAACAGAATTTATAATGGTCTCTAACAAAATAATGCCACACTTCTTAATTATTTTAAACAACTCACAATATAAAACATTTTTCTTTGGACAAGGTGTTTCCCTTAGATTATAAAATGTATTCACTTGGACAGTTTGCATTTTGGAAAACACTTCCCCCAAAAAACACTTTCTGAGAGGCAGACTCACTTTAGCATTCTCTTGAACGACTAGTGTCCCCACAAATTCAAAACCTCCACATCAGTGCCGGTATAAGCAGTAGAATTTAAACAGGAAATAAAAAAACCTTCTTTTTAAAGTTTTCTTCAGAAAGTCACATGTTTTCAATAGTTTGAAAAAAAATAAATAAATAAATAACCAAACTCTGAACCGCTATACCTCTGAGCCACTGTATGGATGTATCATTGAAATTATTGTAGAAACACAGCCATACTGCCAACGCCACGATAGGTGCGCGAACAGCTGTAACAAAACAAGAGCTGCAACAGTAGTAAGTTTTCTAATGTAACCAAATTTTCTTTTCTTGTAACGTAACAGCACTACTCTTTAGGCAACAGCAGCTCAACCCAAATATGCTCCAATAGCAAAGTTTGGCAGCAACTTATTTAATTTGAATCAATTTCTCGCTATTATAATAACAATGGAATTTGTTTGGTACCCTAAAAAATACCGGGTTCGTGACTCAAAGCATGCGCTAACCTCATCATCTGCTAGGTTGCCTGTGACCCATGTAAAGTTAGGCTTGGGCTAGGTTCATTTCTACCCATAATATGTAATTTTTACCTATTTGGTATTCCCAAATGACTATCTTATAATGCCCAAATTGCATCTTAGAGAGATGATTTGATAGATGACTTCTGTTTTCTGGAACTGTGTTGTTTACCATGAGACTCAACAACACCCTAGCCCTACCAGTAAACCGTTTACTGGCCATCAGACAGTGTTGGGGAGTAACGGATTACATGTACCGCTGTTGTTCTGGGAATCCATCCTACCTGGCAAACCATCCTACCTGTTGTTTCTGCGCATGCGCACAACACGAAATTAAGTGGCGAACCGTCCTACCTTTGTGAATATCAGCTAGAAAAATACTCTGATGGGTTAAATTAACTGCCAAACCATCCTACCTTTGTGAATGTCACCTACAAGCATACTTAAACAGCTAAAATTAAGTGGCAAATCGTCCTACTTTTGTTAATCTGAGCTAGAAGCATACTTTAACAGCTAAAATTAAGTGGCAAATCATCCTGCCTTTCTTAATAAGAGCTAGAAACATACTCTGACGGGTAAGATTAAGTGCCAAACCATGCTATCTTTGTGAATGTTACCTACAAGCATACTTTAATGGGCAAAGTTAAGTGGCAAACCGTCATACCTACTTAAATTGGTGCTGGAGTTACTCTGTGACAGCAGAAATGTGCATAAACTACTTATGGTAGGACGTTTTGCCAAAGTAGGATGGTTTGTCAGAACACCGTTACGTATTTAAAATACAAAATATGCGTAACTGTATTCCATTACAGTTACCATTTAAAAAGGTGGTATTCAGAAAACAGTTACTTTGCTGAAATAAAGGGATTACATGGTGGTTTTTTCCTGTTTCATATGTTCGGCTATGCCCTCTCTATTTTTGGTTTCCATGCCCCAAACAAAACGTAAAAACAGATTTGCAGGTGCGTTATGAGGAGAAATTTATTTTGAGCGAAGAAAAGCTAAATTTGAGTGAACAAAACTCATTGCTGCATGCAAAAAAATGTATTTTTGTAATATTCACAAAAATAACGCCATATACTTGCGGCTGCATAATGACGTGAAGAAATATTTTAAAAAAATTATTCACAAAAATGATTTAATATGAAGGCAATAGGCAGAGTGTTATAGGCATCGCCCTAAGAATGTAGCCTCATGGGCAGTGTAGTCCGTGCTGCAGGGAGAATGGACTGCCTTACCCGTTATGTGTCTGTGAGCGAGGGAGGGAGAAAAAGGAGAGTGGAAAAGTATGAGCTGTCACCGAGCAGAAACGGGAGCTGGAAGCATGTAAATATAATAATAACCACTGCAGCCAAAAAGAGTGCCTGACGAGCCCAGTTGTAAGTAAGCTATTAAGACTCGACTGTACAGTTTTTTCGTGTTTTTCTCCGAAACAATAAGTTCTGTTGAAACAGCCTTTCAACGCCTCTCTCTGTCTCTCGCTAGCAAAGCTGACCCAGATAACAAATTAAAGCTAGTTTTCAGCTACGAGCCCAACACAGAACCCGACGTATTAGCCAGAGGTCCCTTTACTACGGTTCGGAGCCGCAGACCTGTTTTATATACGCATGAAACAGTTTTCTATATGAGATCGCTGCAAAAAATGCAGCCTTACCTAATGTCCACCCTACTGTTACTCATTTTATATTAAGATTTAAAAATCTAGTCGGTATTGGTATGGCGAGTAACCTTCAGTAAAAGTAATAATTCACATTCATGTAGTTGTAAAAAGCATGATAATATAATAGGTAATCCAAAGTATTCAGAATACGTTACTAACGGAATACGTTACAAAATACATTTTGGGGCATGTATTCTGTAATCTGTAGTGGAATACATTTTAAAAGTAACCTTCCCAACACTGCCATCGGATGTATGTTACTTTAAGAGGTTAAGATGAAAACTACAGTAAATAATTCAAGAGAATTTGTTCACTATGGTTGTACATAATAGATTTCAAGGAAACAAGTTGTTCAGTTGGTCTGCAGTCCACTCAACTACTAACAAAAACTGGCTGTATATAACATATATAATTTAGGCATAAAATAAAAACTGCATTGTTGCAACAATCTTTTCTGTATTCTTTATTTCAACTTTTATTTCTACCTTTCTCTCCCTTTCATATTCTTTCATTTACACCAAATTCTCCATGTGGTTTCTAGACGGCTACCCACGAGATGAGATTGTGTACAAATGGAAGCGAAACTCAGTGGAGACATCTGATCAGAAATACTGGAGGCTTTACCAGTTTGACTTCATGGGGCTCAGAAACACTACGGATGTCCTCACGACTACGGCTGGTAAGTAAAGTGCTGAGAAAAGTTCAAGGAAAGGTTGAGAACTCTTCACTTCAGTGAGAGAGAACGTGCTGAACTATAGCATTTCATTCATTTTTGACAAATAATAGTAAGAAACTAAAGAAAATAGGCAATAGTGGAGGTCACAGGGCAACTGGAGTTGTCAGGGGTTCACAGTTAAGCTGAAGAACTGTTCAGCCTCTCGTGCTGCTTCACTACCTTGGCGCCTCAAGCTTCGCACACGTTAAGATTAGCACCATGCCCATAAATGTAATCATATAACTACAAGCTCAAAGCTCATAAGTATTCCCCTCGGGTGTAAGGCCAAATAGGTTTTTCCACTGACATTAATCACCAAGATTAAACATTAAAAAGGAAGTTTAATTATTCACTTCTTTCCATCTCCCTTCCCATGCTGTTAGACCTTGTATACTTTGACAATTTAATGTAAGTTTAGGAAAGAAAAAAGTACTGTTGCCCCAACAAGTTCCTATAACTACATGCACATTTGGGACAAGCTCTTAATGTATATTCATTCTTCCACATGACCCTTGGAGATAAAAACTGATACTGACTGGCTTAAAAATGAGGCATAATGAACGACGGATCTATCTCGAAGAACACTTCACACCAATTGTTAACCCCTTTTAACCTTGTTTATGAGTTGCATGTTCCCCGTGGTTTCAGCCATGTGCTCTTTTGTCTTCGGAGAGACGTGCTCAGATCTGCATAATGTGACCGGATTCAGCTTTCTAAGAGCTGAACCTTCATTCATTAATATTTGAGGAAGTAGAGTATGATTAGGAGAGTGATAACAGGGAGTGGCATCAAATTAAGGTGATAATAAGTTGTACTGCTTTATTCTTGTTTTGCAAAATGTAGAAGCATTGTCCTTTTTTGTAGTCATTTTCTTTCCAGTGCTTAAATACAGCGTATAAACTGTATAAAAAGTAAGGAAGCGTATGTTTGGCCGGTTATTTCTTTGTTGGAACAATGCTTCTTGGCAATAAATCTTATATAGTTTGATAAGCATATTTATTTCCCATTAAATTTTGCCACATTTGTAAGAAAAATACAATGCAGAGTTGAGTATGTGGGTTGTGCCCTTGAAAAACCAACCAAATTGTCTCTGTGAGTGCCAAACAGCTTATTGTGCTACTGATTCTTGTTTTGAACTTCAGGTGAAATCAGGTGTGTACCTACAAATAGCGGCATCTGTGAACATGGACCTTGCTATAGTGTTCAGTTGGTGTCTGCTGTAAACATACTACCCTTGACTGATTTGGATAATTTGATTTGTTTCTTCAGACTTCAATCACCCAATCCAGTAAATCACACCAAACAGCAGTCAATGGCAAAATAAACTGTTTGGCATTGACAGAGAAATGTCAAGGGTTTAATGTTGTATCATCTAAGGGGAAATAAACAGGCTTTCCAACAGCATAAGATTTATTGCCAAGAATCATTGTTACAACAAAGAAATATTCGACCTAACAGAAATTTCTTTGCTGGTGCTGGTTTAGTTTATTTGTTTCAGATCTATTTTTATGCTTTTTAGTGGGGAGGGCTGATGTACAATTTAAAAAAAATGAAATTTTGCTATATTATGTTCTGAAAGTGCAACCAAAGCTTTGCCTCAGCAAAGAACAAAGGTGAGAGTTCATCAAGTACAATGATATATTTAAAAAACCAAATGAAGCCAACTGGGAAGCTGATTTCATAATCAAGTCAGTCCCTACAGACTCTTAAAGATAGAGGCCCAACTTTTAACTTCTATGTATAGTTTCCCCCTTTATAACATCTGTATGGTAGTTAATTTTCTTTTAGGTCATTTTTGCTTTGACTGCTCTGATACAGGTTTTTATAGCTTCAGGGTCTGTTAGATCTCATTTCCACTAACTGGAGTAATTGAACATAACCTCGGTAATTTCCAGCCATGCAAGAAGTTTGTGATTCAGTTTTGGTTTGTGAATTCCTAGTGTTTTTTTTTTTTTTCAGATTGTTACTTATCAGTAATTAGTAGATATGTGTGTCTGTGCATTGTACCCACACAATTTGTGGATGTTTCACACCTTTTGGAAAAGACTTGCTATTGTGACCTTTTCTACACTACTGCTTGATTGGCATACACGGATGGGATACATGCTTTAACAAACCTAGTTGCAAAGCAGTTGGCATGTTGCTGCCATTAAATTTAAAATGAGCTACTGTTTTTTTTCTTAAAATGATAGTTCGAACAGTTAAATAATTATTTTTTTCTTCATATAGCACCAAATCATAAAAACAGTCAGCTCTATTAATACAATGAAAACCCCAGCAATCAAACGACCTCCTGTGAGAAAGCACTCTACAACTGTGGGGAGGAAAAACTCCCTTTTAACAGGAAGAAATCAGAACCAGGCTTAGGGAGGGGACAACCACAGTCCTTCACAAAAGCCTAATAATAACTAATGATTAAATATAAAGTGGCGCAAAGAAACACAAAGATCATGGAAAACTTCACCAGCAGCCTAGGCCTACTGCAGCATAACTAAGGGAGGATTTGGGGTCACCTGGTCCAACCTTAACTATAAACTTTATCAGTATGGTAAAAAATAAATAAATAAAAGTATGAATTTACCTAGATTTTGTTTGGAACTTTATTTGTTGAACTATATTAAAATTATATTAGATATTATATTAGGATAATTCTAATATAATATCTAATATAATTTTTGTCTACCAAAGTGTTACTGCCTGCAGATAGCTATACATACATAAGTGAAGCCTGGCATAGTACATCATGGCTGGACCACTGTATCTGTACAGCTGATGGACATGCAGCTTTAGCAAACATGACTATTAGGTACGAGGTAACTGTGTCAGACCATATACCTTGGGAATCCATTTATGTATATGTGTATATATATGTATGTGTATATGTGTGTATGTATGTATATATATATATATATATATATATATATATATATATATAAAAAACACCCAGCACGCCCCTGTGGGCGGTTTATCCTTCAAGCTCGGGTCCTCTACCAGAGGCCTGGGAGCTTGAGGGTCCTGCGCAGTATCTTAGCTGTTCCCAGGACTGCGCTCTTCTGGACAGAGATCTCTGATGTTATTCCCGGGATCTGCTGGAGCCACTCGCCTAGCTTGGGAGTCACCGCACCTAGTGCTCCGATTACCACGGGGACCACTGTTACCTTCACCCTCCACATCCTCTCGAGCTCTTCTCTGAGCCCTTGGTATTTCTCCAGCTTCTCGTGTTCCTTCTTCCTGATATTGCTGTCATTCGGAACCGCTACATCGATCACTACGGCCATCTTCTTCTGTTTGTCTACCACCACTATGTCCGGTTGGTTAGCCACCACCATTTTGTCCGTCTGTATCTGGAAGTCCCACAGGATCTTAGCTCGGTCATTCTCCACCACCCCTGGGGGCATCTCCCATTTTGACCTCGGGACTTCCAGGTTATACTCGGCACAGATGTTCCTGTACACTATGCCGGCCACTTGGTTATGGCGTTCCATGTATGCCTTGCCTGCTAGCATCTTGCACCCTGCTGTTATGTGCTGGATTGTCTCTGGGGCATCTTTACACAGCCTGCACCTGGGGTCTTGCCTGGTGTGATAGACCCCAGCCTCTATGGATCTTGTACTCAGAGCTTGTTCTTGTGCTGCCATGATTAGTGCCTCTGTGCTGTCTTTCAGTCCAGCTTTGTCCAGCCACTGGTAGGATTTCTGGATATCAGCCACCTCCTCTATCTGCCGGTGGTACATACCGTGCAGGGGCCTGTCCTTCCATGATGGTTCCTTGTCTCCCTCCTCTTTCTTGGGTTTCTGCTGCCTGAGGTATTCACTGAGCACTCGGTCAGTTGGGGCCATCTTCCCAATGTATTCTTGGATGTTCGTTGTCTCATCCTGGACTGTTGTGCTGACACTCACCAGTCCCCGGCCCCCTTCCTTCCGCTTAGCGTACAGCCTCAGGGTGCTGGACTTGGGGTGAAACCCTCCTTGCATGGTAAGGAGCTTTCTTGTCTTTATGTCAGTGGCTTCTATCTCCTCCTTTGGCCAGCCTATTACCCCAGCAGGGTACCTGATCACGGGCAGGGCGTACGTGTTGATGGCCCGGATCTTGTTCTTACCATTCAGCTGACTCCTCAGGACTTGCCTGACCCTCTGCAGGTACTTGGTGGTTGCAGCTTTTCTAGCGGCCTCTTCATGGTTCCCATTCGCCTGCGGGATCCCCAGGTACTTGTAACTGTCCTCTATGTCTGCAATGTTGCCTTCTGGTAGTTCAATCCCCTCAGTTCTGATTACCTTCCCTCTCTTTGTTACCATCCGACTACACTTCTCCAGTCCGAACGACATTCCAATGTCATTGCTGTATAGCCTGGTAGTGTGGATCAGTGAATCGATGTCTCGTTCACTCTTGGCATACAGCTTGATGTCATCCATGTACAGGAGGTGGCTGACAACTGCTCCGTTCTGTAGTCGGTATCCGTAGCCAGTCTTGTTAATGATCTCACTGAGGGGGTTCAGGCCTATGCAGAACAGCAGTGGGGACAGAGCATCTCCTTGGTAGATCCCGCACTTGATGGTGACTTGTGCTATGGGCTTGGAGTTGGCCTCTAGTGTTGTACGCCACATCCCCATTGAGTTCCTGATGAAGGCTCTTAGGGTCCCATTGATCTTGTACAATTCTAGGCATTCCAGTATCCAGCTGTGGGGCATTGAGTCATAGGCCTTCTTGTAATCAATCCAGGCAGTGCACAGGTTGGTCAGTCTGGTCTTGCAGTCTCGGCTGACTGTTCTGTCTACCAGTAGCTGGTGTTTTGCGCCTCTGGTATTCTTGCCAATTCCTTTCTGTGTCCCACTCATGTATTGACCCATGTGCCTGTTCATCTTAGCCGATATGATGCCTGACAGGAGCTTCCATGTAGTACTGAGGCAGGTTATTGGTCGGTAGTTGGAGGGGACCGGTCCCTTCTTGGGGTCCTTGGGACCGTCCGACCTTCGGTTAGCCATTCCGGGTGTCTCTCGTTAACTAGCAGCTGGTTCATTTGTGCTGCCAGACGCTCGTGGAGTGCAGTCAGCTTCTTTAACCAGTAGGCGTGAACCATGTCGGGCCCTGGTGCTGTCCAACTCTTCATTCTGGAGACCCTTTCTTGGATATCTGCCACTGTGATGGTTACTGGACCCTGTTCAGGGAGGTAACTTTGGTCTGCCCTCAGATCCACTAGCCACTGAGCATTGCCGTTATGGGTTGCGTCCTTCTCCCATATGCTCTTCCAGTATTGCTCCGTCTCCAGCCTTGGTGGTGCTGTTCTCTTATTATTATTGTTCCCTTGCCACTGAGAGTACACCTTTGCTGGTTCTGTGGAGAACAGCTGGTTTATTCTCCTGCCTTCTATCTCTCTGGTGTACCTCCTCAAGCGGCTGGCCAAGGCTGTGAGTCTTTGCTTGGCAGTTTCCAAGGCCTCAGGTATATATATATATGCTAAGCAAGCCTATGCTAAGCAAGCCTACCGCAGACATGAGCAAGACAGATAAATATGAAGGCATGCCGGCTCGGACGTCGCCCGGATCAACAAGGTCCGTGTCAGGTGTTGAGGAACCAGGGCACCCTGACGAAAAGTGGGCTACTGGAACAAGAAGGCTTCGGTGGGCAAGAGACGAAAACAGGGCGTTGTTGGAATGCTACTACGCAAGTAACCCCGGCGGAAGGGGCTACATGAATAGGATGAGGGACCTATGGATTCTTCGATACCCAACATCCACAATGACGTCGAAACAACTAGTAGCTCAGTGTTCCAACATTCGAAGGAAGAAGGAACACGAGAAGCTGGAGAATAGGGGTGGGTTTTTATAATCGATTCATCGATTAAAATCGATTCTGGCTTGGATAACGTAAAATCGATTCATTAAAATCCTGAATCGATTTTTTAATATAAATTTATTTTGTCGGAAATGCCAGAATCTCTGGTGACATCTCACAAAATTTCAAGAACCACCAAACAGTAAATGAGAGCAGGTACAGGGATTCTGCACATAGACTTAAACACACAGCGCGACCCACGGATCAGAATCAGTTAGATGTCGCCTTTCTCACAGTCGGGGCTGAAAGCCGACAGCTCGCTGATCCGGGTCCGCGCTTTGTGTTCACGCCCTTTATGCGCTGATTCTAAAGCTGTTAGTTTGATCTCTCTCCAAACAATATTGACCGAATCAGCAGCAAAAGAAGATCCAAACGCTTCACATAAACATCGTCATGAATTCACTCTTTTACTGTTTTGCTTCCATTGCGATGCGCAGCTCTCTCTCTCTCCCTCTCTCCCTCCCCCTCTCTCCCCCCCCCCCCTCTCTCTCGAACAGTTTCCCTTTCTTCATTATTCGCTTGCTTGTTACACAAGTCTACTGTTGCTTACAGCGCTGTCGGCCGCTGTTTTTTCCCCTTTTACATTCTTCCGAAAAGAAAACCTCATTTCTGCTGTTCAATACTGAACAAATTGAAACTTTTTAAAATTATTCAAAATGCAAAATGCTTAGCCATGTCTCTAATAAAACCGCTGTAACGTCAGAGGTAATGTTGATTAATTAATGGTTTTCTTTCGTTTTTGATGTACTGCAGAATATTTTTATAAAATCCCAGGCCAGGAAAATCACCTACATGTTTTTCTGTGTTTTATCTTCAGCTACTTTGACACAAAGGCATCTGCTGTGATGCTCACACCTTGGATAAAGTCTTGAGAGTGTCAGCTTCCTTTTTATAGATACAAAAATATGTAAATGTCCTGATCTGAATTATATCTCTGACTGTCAAAATTTCCCAGATTTAAATCGAATCGAATCGAATTAAATCGAATCGTGGATCGAATCGATTCGGGACCTTGTGAATCGGAATTGAATCGATTCTAGAAATCAGTGACAATACCCAGCCCTACTGGAGAAGTACCAAGGGCTCAATATTTACGGTTGCTTAATATTTACGCTAAGTACTCTTTAAAATACCAGAATAGGGAGGATGGTGTAGGTCTAAGTTTATTAGATTGATCAGTATTGCTGAACTATGAAATATTTTTTTTGTATACAGGTATAACAGAATAGCTTTAGTGTAGTTGTTGTTTTAAACTTGAGTATGAACTTGCAGACTTGCAAAATGCAGCAAGATATTTTAAAAAACAGTTTTGTTGATTAAAAAACACTATATCGGATTCATATCGGTATCGGCAGATATCCAAATTTATGATATCGGTATCGGTATCGGACATAAAAAAGTGGTATCGTGCCATCTCTAGTTTATACCTTGTGGTTTTTTGATTGATTGATTACCCACTGTGAATACTGATGAAATCCCCTGTTTATATATAAGAAAAAAATAGTGTTTCATCTTTGTGTTTCTGATCACAATACAAAATGAAAAATCAAAGTGACTGATGAACACTCTCATTCCAACAGTGACGGCCTTATAGATTATACGTTTTCCTGGACTCCTGCTGTATCGTCAAAACACATCCAAGCTAATTTTCTGCTGAGCTGCTCAAAAGCAATGGCAAACCTACACATCTACCTCATGCTGTTCAAGAAAATTAGCCATTTTCTCATTTATTACCTCGTTTCTTTTTCCTGTTTCACTTTGCTGGAGTGCTGTCTCCACACACATGATGATTAGATCCCCAGCTAAAAATACCTATCATTAATTTACATCATGACAAACCTCGAAAGTGCTGCGTTTCGCTTCTTCTTATCCTTCTTTTCCTCTCCCTCTGTCTCCCTCTTTGTGCTTTACCCTTCATCCCTCATAAACACATGGGTATGGGGCTGTTTTAATGAGGACGGAGTGGACAGATCCCTGGCCACAGCGCCACTGGGGACACCCCGCTGCAAATCCACCATCGTTATCAATTCAGCAGTGTCCTCTTCAAAAGGCCCCGATGTGGAATCCCAAACACTTCAGCTTTTTATTTAACCATCCCACTTCAAGTTCTCCAAAAGCATTTATGATGCCCTTTTATGCAGAAAAATTTCAAAGATCTTTTTACAAAGACTTCTTCTGTTGAGAGAAAGGTGAAAATCCCAAGCCCTCACTCTCCTCCTCACGATTCGCATTTTCCATATGATGTTCCTTCTCATAGTCATTCAATATTGGCCATTAACCCGGACATGACCACTACCAGCAGGCAAACAGACATTACAAAATTTAATTGTGCGGTCTCTGATCCTTTCCCTTCCCTTGAACAGTGATTGCCCACTCGTAGCTTAACAATCCGCTTAACAGCAGATGAGTCGATTTAGTTGAAGCAGAAGCAGTGATGTTTATTAAAGCAATAACACAAGAGCAAAACTGTAACAAATGGATTAAAGCTTAACACTCCAATTTAAGGTGCTGTTGTTAACAGGTTTACATTAGTCTGTGGGCTTACAGGTTATGCTGAAAATAGTATTTTGAAGACTGACACATTCATTTTTTAGGATTTTACTACTGTGTGAAAGCTGGACCTGGATCGTATCAACTTAACAGCTCTGCTCCGGTCTTAAGTGGATTTGGGAAGGTTTACACTCTACCAAACGCAGCCTAGGAAGCTTTTCTCCAAGCACATCAATCTGGTGTGTTACATTTTCTATTATCTTTATAGTTACTTAGTACCTCTACAAACCTATGATGTCCACCTTTTATGTATGGTCTATAGTTTAGATAAGATAACCTTTATTAGTCCCACTCGTGGGAAATTTGTTTTTAAAAAATTGTTAAAACTTTAGTTACAAAAGATTACGAGAAAATAAAGAGAAGATAAGAAAGAAGCTCAGAATGAGCAGAGCTGCTGTAACAGGCTGCCACACGCGGGGGGCGCCGGAACATTTGTCTTATCTTTTACAGATAAGGTTTGACTTATCTTTTAGATTTATCCTTTACAGGTTTCCTTGAGCTAAACAAATAATGTTTAGAGCTAACTTAGTTTGATAACTACAGTTACTAATACCTGTGAATAAAAATGATGGTTTCTACCATTAAAACCCATGTGGTTTCATTTCAGCTCTTCTTCTAAATCAGCAAATCAGACAATTAAATCAGACAATTTACTGCACACATGTTAAAATTAAATATTATAGTTCAGTCTTGGAACTTTTCAGAGAACATTTTCATTATCGTTATGCAGCCTGAGGATCAGAGAGCCCATAGGTCAGGATAAACCTGGCTGGGGAAACCTTCAGTTCACTCATTAAGACCTACTCAAGGTCCCTTAATCCCCCCCAAAAATAATACTGCTGTGAGGTCAGAGAAGCTTATTTCTGTGTTTGAGTGAGTAAGTGATTTAGCTACGGACTTATCTCCAGGCAGTTAAAAACCAGACCAGGCCACTCATCACTAGCCAAGCGATGCTACTGACTAACCAAAACCATACGAATCACTTGGCTCTTCAAATAACTGGAGTTGGTCTCTAATTTACCATCACTGGCATGTCGCTGGTGTCGACATATATGCAGGCTTCTCCAAAAGTGAGTCCTCCGTCCTCCTGCAGGATAGCCAACAAATTAAAAAATGAGTAAGAAAAGTAACATTTAGAGGCGTTTTCTTTACAAAATGAACAAATTGCATCAGCAGAATCTCATCCCAACAATTAGTTTGTTACCAATCCTTAGGCAGTGGTTCAGCTATCGAAAAATAACTTAAAGCATCCCAAATGTTGCTTAAACTAGCATTTTACATGGCAAACACCAGAAAATAGTTCATTGTGAGCGGGTGGATAGCCCAATGAGTAGTTTCAAAGCAGCCCTTCAATAAATTATTAATAGTTTTTGCACTGTGATGGCATAGTTTACTCAAATTATATTTACAAAAGTGTAGAAAACTTTTAAAACTTAGGACAGGAAGACTCTGATACATGTTGAAAGCAGGGGCAAGCTGACTTGTGCTGAGCTCATTAATAAAACAGCTTTCCCATGAATTTTCCTTGCAGCTTCCCAAACGGAAAGTAGTATGGCATGCAGAGTCTGTAGACAACTGTAGGACAGCCCACTCAGGCTAATAATTATTCTGCAGAAGAGTATAAACAGAGGGGTTATTACTGTCCAAGCAAAATGTAAACACAGGGTTTGCTTGTTACGATACACATTTAGAGCCCAAAAGTCACCATGCTGCACCTGGTGGCCGTCTATCTGGGAAGGTACAATGCTCCAGCCTCCACATATTCATTCATATTATAGTATGCATTAATATTACATAAGGTAGATGGCATTATGGTATTTGCAACAATAACTTGTGGAGTGCAAATACGGAGAACAATTCAAGCTACAATAAACAGTTGTTTTATTTACTCCTGTTGTTCCACTTCTAATAGGCCTTTAATCTGCTTTAGTAGTACAACATATATCATCCTAGACATTAATGGGAACATTAAGTATAATGAAATAGTTTTATAAGGTGAAATGGAAGAAAAACAAAGTAGTTTTATGTTGGACTGACTGTGCTGTGATTAAGATTGTCGCTGCAGAGAAAAAGAATCAGATTCCCTTTATTACACAATCTGATTGCAAGAATCCCTTTTTAATATGACATTTTTATATTGACAACCAGCAGGGCTTGGCAGACTCCAAAAACGAAGGTACAAGGAGTTATACTCATAAAAAACTAATTACCGTAGTTTTCGGGTCATAAGCTGCTACTTTTTCCCCACACTGTGAACACTGTGGCTTATACTGACGTGCGGTTAATGCATTTTTTTTTCCATGCGGCCAAAAACATTTTGCCTGGTAACAGTAGACCAATCAAAATGATAAGTAGTGTATATATACGGTATATATTTTTATCGGTTGTTAAGAGACGTTGTAATGTTGTTTGTGCACTGCTCCGTAAAAAACCCATAAGCAACGTAATTTGTGTGTTACCGATACGTACGTATACTTAAAGGTAGCCGTGTTACAGGCGCTGTTCGAGGAAAAAAAAGCATTTGCAGAATGTATTTTTGTATGTTACCATAACATTTATGTTACCTTACGGATTAAATTAAACGTTAAAAATCCTCACGTGTAGTATTTCTCTGTAAATATCTCATATTACAGGTGAAACGCATACGGCTTAAAATACGGTGCGGCCTGTACAAGTACAAAATTGGTTTTCTTTCTACAATTAGAGCATGCAGCTTTTAATCAGGTGCGCTCTGTAGTCCGGGATTTATGGTAGATACACTGCACATTTTGTCTCTATTATGCCAACTCTTGTCAATGTGAGCCTGAACAACTATCTGATGAGTTTCACTAAACTCTAAAAAGAAAAAAAAAATCTATAAATTGTGTAACAATTTTAGAATAATGTCCCATTAAATTAACATTAAACATTAAATTATAAAAACCATGAATATTGCATCATCTATAAAACATAATATCATGAAAAGAATCTGGGAATGTGGAGAAATCTCTGTATGCAAGGGAAAAGGCCAAATGTCTTTTCATTTCATTTCATTTCTTTTCAAATGAAATGAAATGAAATGAAATGAAAAGGCCAAATGTCTTTTTTCTTCTTTTTTTTAAAATCTGGACTAAAGACATCCAGTTTGTCACCACCATCTCTGATTGTGGCAATGATCGAAATGTATTAGTGCTTATGGAATTGGCAGTTTGCACATCTGGAAAAGTGACATCAAGAGTCTGGGGGATGAACCTGTAGTCCAGATCATCTGGTGCAATACTACAAAGAAGATCCGGGACCATTGAGAGTCCTGTATCAGACAAAAATGGGACAACATTCCTCTCCCAAAAGTCTGCTCTAACCTTCAACGTGAAACTGAAACGGCATTATCTATATTTATTGCTTCTGCAGTCTGCACTCATACAACCTCTTAGCTTTTTAGTTTTTTTTTAATTTATTTTAAATGATTACAGTGGGGCATTCTTATCACAGCTATCATGATTTAAAGCTAATACCTAACAAAAAATATTCTTGATTAGCCTCACTAATGAACCTTTACACTAGATTAAGCTTAATTTTTACAATGTTTCAGAACTGATTAACTGGCTTTCTACACTTTACGATCATGTTAAATGTTAAATGCAACATATCAGTGATCTGGATCACGCATGATCCATGCAGTCACAAAGTAAGCAGTATTTGGCAGTTTTAAAAAATAACTAGTCCTAACTGGAGAGCTCAATTAAAGATGGAAAGAAAACAAACCTCTTTTAAAATCTCACTGAGATCTGAACAACTTTAATAACTAAATGCTGATTAGGAACAGAGCGTCTCTAAACTCTATGACATTTGACTTGGGTCATATGTTCAGACAAAGGTGGTCGTTTCTATAGTGCCCTTTAACAATCATAATTTGCCTTCCATTTCAAAAGTGAACAGTTCAAACATATTGGGGAGCCTTATTTTTGTGCAAAAGCTTGTTTTTTTGAGACAGTTGTAGTCATCTAGTGGCCATAAAAAAGAAGACATGTTTAAGGAAAATATGTCTGTCTTTTAAACATTAGAATTACTCGGTCAGGGCTTTGTGGTTCTACCAAAGTTGCAGTTTTCATCAACATCTATCCATGAGAACATGTCTTGATTTTATCCTATTAGACATTCATGTTAATTGGAGTTTGAAATGTTCGGGCGACTCCTCCTGGAAGTCATTTGACTGGTTATTTTGAAGTTCCTGACTAAAGGAATAGGGAGCAAGCCTATTTAGTGTCACTTACGTGGCCACAGGGACTTATAAACAGCATGTATAATTATAATAAAGAATTCAGTGATTTTACTCTAAAATACAGTTTCATTTGCACCTTAATCCACAGCTACTACAAAGTATAACACTTTCCTATTTCTACTAGAATCAGCATGATGAATCAAGCCCGTGGCTAGAGGTATCAGTCAGTCTACTCAAAAATTACACACTGCCCGGCACAACCACCACACATTACTATACACATGCATACAGGTTACTTTTGATGAGTAAAGCAGGAGATGATATTTTAAAGTCTTTCAGCACGTTGGCAAAATGATTAATTTGAGGAAATTTGTCACACGTGTGTGTACGGAGCACTGAACAAATGATGGAAAGATTCTGGATGAGTGCTGTCACCTCTTCCGCTGCTGTACAAGCACTTCATATCCAGCGTCATCCACATTGTGTGCTGCCACCAGCTTGTATTAATAACTTGTCAACAGAAGTGTTTGATCCAGTCAAGTGACGATCGGTACCGCCCGCATAAAAAAGGAGGGTTCCTGCCCCTTCTTGAAATTTTCACATTGATTTTCTAAGTGTAAGCTTGGCAGCTGAGTGGTCACATAGATGTCATTACTCTTTGACAATGACAATAGTTGAGCAGAAACTGGTGTAGGAGTAGGTATCTATTTTAACAATAAGGCTGAGTATGTGCTTGATACCTTTCCTTCTGCTTCCCCAAGAGAGCCTTTTCTGACTCCTTTGTTGCACCATGATTTTTTCCTTAACAAAGTTGACAAGTTTTATATAAACTTCTTTTAGTCTTTAAAAAGACAAATTGGACCAGACTGAAACATACCGCTGTGCCTCTTGCTACGATCTTCCTGGATGTCTTTACCTCTCTGCGCTCTTGTCTGACTAAGTGCAGCTATACTAGCATAGTTATCTATTAACTATTAGTTGACAATGACAAGTAGGGAAGGATTTTTTAATTATTTATTTATTTATTTATTTTTACAACTGGTGCTTTAGGAAAAGTAGCAATAAAATACTGAAAACACAAAATGATTTGCATTAGGTCTCAGTCATCAAAGCTTTCATTACTGAAGTGTTAAACGAGTTATTAAAAGTTTTGTCTTTAGCAAATGTGGTTCGGGGTGATTAGCGAGATAAAACTCATGCGCAGATGATAAATGAGAGTTCTTGTTTACGTGCTAATGCTAGCTAGGTTTCCCACAAAACGCAAATGGTAACTGATCTCAAGGCACTGAGAGCAGAGCCACACAGCAAAATCTCCAGTGTTAAATTAACACTGGAGAGTGTCTATATGGGTCCACACCTCTGAGTGTTAAATACAACACTGTTGAGTGTTAAATTAACACTTTTGACAGTGTTATATGTTTAAAAGTAACCTAGTCAGTTTTGAAGATTAACAATGGCTAACACTGAGCAGTGCTTAATTTTCTAACACTGGAAAATAACTCAAAATGTTAGAAATATTCCAGTGTTAGAAAATCAGCACTGCTCAGTGTTAGTCTTTGTTAATCTTCAAAACTGACTAGGTTACTTTTAAGCATATAACACTGTCAAAAGTGTTAATTTAACACTCAACAGTGTTGTATTTAACACTCAGAGGTGTGGACCCATATAGACACTCTCCAGTGTTAATTTAACACTGGAGATTTTGCTGTGCAGCAATGGCGTTCCTCACGTGCTTGTCCCCCGTCATTCTCTCATCAAAGACCAGAGGTTTATTCACAATGTTTAAAAGACCTACATGTAGAGTGGTGAATTGTTCTTTAATGTCAGTCAGGGACACTTTGGATGGGAAGGCATGTTCACTTGAAATAGGTGAAACATATCCAAGGCTGTCAATGAGCAGGACAATTGATATCTACTTCAACTATATATTATATAAAAATTCAATTAATTTTTTTATAGTGCCAAATCACAACAGAAGTCACTTAAAGGTGCATTATATTGTAAGGTAAAGACCCTACAGCAATACATAAAAAATCCCACCAATCAAACAATCCCCTATGAGCAAGCACTTGGCAACAATGGAAAGGAGAAACTTCAACTCAACAGGAAGAAACCCCCTACAGAAGCAGGCTGCCATCTGTTGTGACACTGTGGAAGAGATCCAGATTAATAATAACTAAAGATTAAATACAGAGTGGTGCATCAATACTTAGAGAGTGTAAAGAGGGGAATGAAGAAGAAACACTCAGAGCATCATGGGAAGCCCCCAGCAGCCTAGGCCTGTTGCAACACAACTAAGAAAGGGTTCAGGTACTCTTGATCCAGCACTAACTATAAGATTTATCAAAAGGGAAAGTTTTAAGCCTAATCTTATAGGAGAGTGTCCTGTTTTCTGAATGCAAACTGGGAGCTGGTTCAACGGAACACCAGAGCTGAAGGCTTTGCCTCCCAACTCTAGTAACCAGTAGCACTGTGAGCCTGCAGTCTAAAGTAAAGAGCTCTGTTAGGATAACAAGGAACGATGAAGTCTTTAACCCTCCTGCCATCCTTTAAAAAACTCACACCCATCACCCTAGGGACCATTCTCAGCCACGCCATAAAAAGACCATATATCCATATTTTATTCCACTTTAAATTAGCCAACCTTGTAAAACTACTTCTCCCTGAAATATTCATGTAAAGTTTTAATTATATTTTCGTTGTTTTAACCCTTCAAATCCCAGTGTTATTACATGAGTGCCCTGTGTTATAAGCCCCAAAAACCAAAAAACGAAACTAAATATTTCCACAAAGTAATATGTGATTGTCATTATAAGTAGGCCTTTAGATGGACCAAAGATTGGCACCAACATACATTTTGACCTGCCATTATTTTTTTTGCATTTTTTTTGCAATTTAAAAATTAAAACTTCAAGGCCCTGAGTCTTCATTGACATCCAAGAAAAGAAGAAAAAATAAAATCATATGATGATAATTTGGGGTTGAAAAATAGCGTTTATAATGGAAGTCAATGGGCAGAAAATGGTCCCCAGGGTGATGGGTGTGGGGATTTCTGCTGCTCAGCCATTTTAGGCTGATTTAAGGAATTCACACTGGAATATTAACATTGACAGGTAAAAACTATCCTGTGGCAAGTTTGGTTATATTCCACTGAACACAGTGGAAATGGCAGCCATTTAACACATAGCAGTGGCACAAAAAGGTCCCAAGAAGGCAGGAAGGTTAAGATAACATGGGCCTGATCAGACAAGATCTTGTATGAGAGGTGAAACCTTTTAAATTTGACTTTGGATTTTCCTTTCTTTTTTTAGTCCTCATCAGAACTCTTGCTGCAGCATATTCAATCAACTGAAGGCCTTCCAGGGAACTTTTAGGACGGCTAGATCACTCTGACATGGGGTGTTTCTAAAGAACATCATTTGGATGTCTGAATTTGGGAATTTCAGACTTATAAGATACAGTGGGAAATAAAATTCCATAGGGTGTCTCAGCATATCAGAGGAGTGTGTCTGACTGAAAACTGAAAAATCTCTTACTGACATTCTGATGTCAGTGTCATGTAATAAGACCTGAGATAAAGGTCGTATGGATGTCTGTGTTATCTTGAATATAAGATGAACTGCAAGAGGCAACCGTATCTACATCAGACAGTGCGATGTAATTTTTAAGGTCATGACTTATGGAAACACATATTGCTGCTGAGTTTTGGATTTTTTTATTTTTCAAGCTCTGGAGTTTCCACTTGTAAATTTCTGACCCCAGAAAATGAATGCAGCATAAGTAATGTGGTGCCAGTACTGAACACTTTTCAAGGGCATTTTAGATTCCTAGCTTCAACAAATATCACTTGGACAGTAAATGGTGTATTCCAATGTCTGAGGGGTCCTCGGGGTCATATTTGGTATGCCTTAAAAAAAAAAATCACAAAATGCAAAACCTTGCCAGGGCTGTGCCAATCTCTCTGCCCCTGAGCACATTCGTAATCACGTAAGCGATCCCCCCCTACTCAGTACCACCAGCATCACCGCACTCCTACTTCACTGAACACCCAGTAAAAGTGATCATTTCAGTTGAATCTAAAGCATGAATTCAGCTGTTAGAGGACAAAAGGTTGCCTTATTCAGATGTTTTATTCAAAATGACATCATCTGAATAGCTCCTATTATCAAAAGGCAGTCTTCAGAAATATTCAAAATAATACTCGGGTGATATGTAGACCTTTGTCAAAGTTTCCGAACAATGGCTTTTGTTCAGCAAGAGTTGTAGCTCAATATCTCCCCACTCCTGTCAATTATTGGCTGCTAAACAAGCATCCTACAGTAGTGGGACCATTAGAAAGGTAGCGGAGTAAATTCTGCCACTCTTCTCATTTATCTTCTTTTCACGATGACAGTGCCATTATACACTTGTTCATGAGAGAGAAGTTTTTCCTACTATTTTCTGGGCTCCATTAAGCTTCTCTATGCTCCTCTCTTTGAGTCCTTTGCTGGATTAAATATGAAGGACAGACAGAGCGGGGTGGGAAAAAAAAGACAAGGACAGGAGAAAGCTGGAAAAAGGTGCTGAATTAATTTGTGGAGAGCAATTTTATAACCAATTAAAAAGGATTTTTTTTATGTCCTAAACGATGTCTTCAAAAATTCCAATTTTGATGAATTTCAGTGAAGTTTTACTTCACTTTGATGCACAAAAATGGTCTTAATTAAACATACTGAAGATATTTCCAGCGAGCAAAAAACGTGTTAACTCTTTACCCACCTGCAGGTAACCTTTGTTTGTCTTTTCTGATCTGAGCAGTGTCTAACATATTTTGGCATGCTTCCAGAACAAAATGACAAAACAAAACAGATGTGCATTAAAGGTCTGTGAGGGCGATCCCTACCTGTACCCTTGGAAAAACCATTAGAACCATGGAAAAACATCAAACTACATCTTTACTGATTCATACTGAGGTGTCCAAACGGGTGTATGTGATATCCTCGTGTTGGTGTTGTACGTGCATCATCATCATAATGTTGGTCCAGGATTAACATTGCAACCGACCAATCATCGAATGTCATAGCTTTGAAATGTGGCAGGAAAAATTTAAATATGCCCTTTTTATATATAAAACTCTTTACTGGTAAGCATTTCAAGTGTCTTCTTTATTAATTTATAGCATATAATAAATGCATTGTCAAGTTAGCTTTGCTGTTAGTCAAACATAGGTTACTCATATCAGGTTGCTAGCAACAGTTTTTAGTAGCATTAACTGATCTTCATGGTTAATGATAACTGAATCCTCAGACAACATCATTGGTTAGTTGCCATGCTGATCCTTGACCAACATGATTTTGACAATGTAGAAACAACAAAAACATGGAGATATTAGATTGTGTGTCATAACTCATCATTGTATAGGGTTTTAGGCTAAAAAGGTTACGACTGACCAACCAGATTTGGCCCAGAGACAATGATAAGTGGAACGGTACCTATATAGGACTTTCAGTACAAGTCTCATTTGCCCAGTCAAACACATTATTCTGTGCCAAAGTGCTTTACCATACATTCATATTTCAATGAATAGATTAAGGACAACCTGGGGTTTAATATGTTGTCCAAAGACACTTCAACATACAGGCTGGATATATCTGTATCCTGAGCCCCAATCCCTATGTCTGTAGATATGTGGTAGGTCTTTACAGCCTTAGATGCTTTAGATCTCTTTTTCCTCTTTTTTGGGGAGGTGTTTTCATTCACTGACCCGTAGCTGTTTTTGTTAGTGCTTCACCTACATTCTGTCACATCATGCACAATTCTGCTTTTGTTTAATATCTAGTGAGTGTCACTGCTGCTCTGATGAAGTTCAGAAAAAAGTATACCGTCTAATGTTCAGATTCTTTTTCCATCCTTTGTTTTGATGACAGAGATGAAGTTAAGAGCTCAGCATGATGTAGCCTCCAGCTAGACATCAGACTTTTTTAATTACATATGAGCCAGTGTGCTGCTCGGGATCCTCAGGGATGAAGATCGGTAGTTTGTGAGTGGATATAAGTGTAACTAAAAAATAGCAGGGTCACCTTACAGTATTATAAAACTTGAAGAGGATTTTAGAACTGCAAAAATGAGCAAAGGTTTCTTTCTTTTGAGAGCAATGAAAATACTCTACAGCAATCATGCCACACAGTGCAGGCTAGCTTCCAAAGCTTCCCTTTTATTATTTTTGCAATAGTTTCCACAAGTACTTACATTGTGTGTCGGTCTCTATTGACTGGTATTATCAATTTAACCACAATTTCCACAATGTTGTTCATTTAACAGTAAGTTAAATCCCCAAAAGAATGTCATGGATTTAGTTATTGTGCAGCTTGTTTAGTCTTTTTTGCATTTCTACACTTTGGGAAGCAGTAATAAGCAGAAAGAGCAAGCTTTTAGAAGTTTCTGGTTATAATATAAATTTTCTTTGACATCACAGTAACGTTTAAAATGTAGAAGTTTTCAGCCACATTCTGAAGTTGTAGATGGATCTTTATTCTGTGGTTTCCAAAAGAATTTGTTGACATTTTCTCACAATATACATCATTTTTCTGCATAAGTATTGACACGCAAAGTTTAAATTTATTGTGTGTTATTCAATTTGACAGCATTATTACTTCATGATAGTATCTTTTCTGACTTTCTTATATTATTTGTACTTTTTTGCCAGTTGTTTCCACATTCCATTTTCCCTTCCTCAACAGGTGACTACGTGTTAATGACCGTTTACTTCGACCTCAGCAGGAGGATGGGCTACTTCACCATCCAGACCTACATCCCCTGCATCCTGACTGTGGTTCTCTCCTGGGTCTCCTTCTGGATCAAGAGTGATGCCACGCCTGCAAGGACGGCTTTAGGTAAGCTACACAATTTCTCTGCAATCTGAGTTAGGTAGCAATACCAAGGATCTATTTTTGAATGAAATACCAACTCCATTGCCACTTCATCTATGTCACTGCAGTTGTTACCTGTAAAATCTTTCAAATTACCGGAATATATTCACCTAGCATTCGTTTGGAGTCAAAACTGTTGAGTACGTGTGCATGGGCATAATATATTAGTCATTTGCAAATGAATATGTACGTGACAGTGGGAATTTAGAGGTGCATTAAACCATCATGAAAATTCATGTCCCATCAGCTTGCTTGTTTCCGTTTTGTACTTTGTTGTAGTGTTATTCTTTCTCCTTGCATGACTTGACAACTGTTTTGAATTATTTTCCTCTCTGCTGCATGCCTATCATTAGTTCATTTGCTTTCCTGTGGATGATGATGTTGTGCAAGGTGCTGCTGATTTAAGATGGAACTCGAGGTAAGTGTTTGATGAGTTCATGACCACCCCATCCATTCATAGCTTCATAATTTTATTTAGTTAGGACTTCTATTTCCCCCCTGTGGGTGCCTCATTACAAGCTCATGCTGCGCGGACAAACAATGTTCATATTCACTGAGCTTTGATTAAATTCTCTTTGAGGTCCTGACTTTTTAAAGAGATAGCAAAAGCTGAATTTTGGGGACATAGAAATGTATTTAAACTGTCCGTGACATCTCGTACTGGCTTAAAAATAATGATTGTGGCGTCTGAATGCTGATCACAGTATAAACACCTAAAATGTTGATGTAGAGTAGGGAACAATTTGATATTAGGTGCATACTAGATGATATATGGCACACAGATAAGCATACAGAGATAACTGGTTAAAGCAGACACCAGCAACAAACAAATACATTACATGTATTATATTGTCTCACTGAAAATCCAATTAAGCGCCAGTGCCCCCTGTACCAAATTAACTGGTTAACACTTTGAAGTCCAACTCATCTTTGCAGTTGACCCTCTAACCCTAAGTTAGAATATGTCACTTAGTAAAAATTGTAATTAACTTGTTTCCCCACAAGTTCTGGCATTGGTTTTGGCATGGAATATAGTAAATAATGATTCCACTGACACACATCAAACACTTTGCCTTAATATGGCATCAGGGTTAGGAATTATTATCTATGGTGATTTAGTCCTCGGGGGTTTAGGCATAGGGTTGAGGAGCTAGGGCAGGGGTCAGCAACCTTTAACACCCAAAGAGCCACTTGGACACAGTTTCCACGCAAAAAAAAACACTGGGAGCCGCAAATACTTTTTGACATCTAAAATGAAGATAACGCTGTATATATTGTTTTTTTTTTACCTTTGTGCTTTGTGTGAACAACTAAAGTAAGTAAGTAAAGTTTATTTATTAAGCGCTTTTCACAGACAGGCAGTCACAAAGCGCTGTACACAAATATTAAAATAAACCATACAATCAATAGAATTATACACAATGTAAAAGATCAAATGTAAATAATGTAAAGAATATAAAATACGTAGATCAACAAAAGGCTTGTTTGAACAGAAACGTTTTTAACTGCTTTTTAAAAGAATCCACAGAGCAACTAAGGTGTGTTGCTTATGAAATCCATGAAGTGCTACAGAGAAAATTACATTTTATTTATGTAATTAACACATTTTGAACTCTTAAAGAAGTATAACAAAAGGAAAGACACCCAGCTGAACTAAAATGAACCATGTAGCAAACAAAAACTGTTGTGAGCCGCCACCCTTATATCACCTTTGGGCTTTTGGAGCCTTGGCCTGGCTTTTAAAAAGTAATTGGAAAAAATTGCACTATTCTGCTGAAAAAGGAAAAATAGATATTTACAAAATTCTGCCTAAATATGTATTTTACCTGGTTAATGTGTGTGGCGGGGCGTGGTCTGCAGTGCCGCAGCATGGGAGTCGGATGCACCTGAGCGGCACCCACAATCACGCCTCGCTGCCTTAAAGTCTGTGCTCTCTCTGCTGTTGTGTTGGTGTGTGTCGGGCTGTGAGCTGAAAAGCTACAGCCGGCTGTATGCGTACAGCAACCGTTTGTGAAAAGTGGTCAATAAAGAGATGCTGAAAAGCATTTTCATCTAAACATCGTCGGGTCTGCCGTGATATGTTTAAAATGAGACTTCTGGTCCCGAACCTCTGCGCACAGCGTCTGTAAATCGGGGCTTTCATCTTTATGCAAGACTGTAAACTGTCATCTGTGAGGCGTGAGCGGTGTTTGTTTGTAACATAGTTCACGGTGGAGAACAGCTGCTGACATACAGTAATGTGGATCCGAAGATCCATAATTGGCCTAACTGGGGTTGAAAGTCTCGATAAATACACGGCGTTTCGGCGGGTACACCGGCTTCCGCGAGTGTGATGCTTATTTTGAGCGATGAAAAAATAATAAGATATAATTTTATTTTTATATTTCAAAATCACAATAATCTTCCAATTTAGAACTGCAAGTTAAAAAAAAAAAGAACTAAACACAAATAAAATGCACTTCAGCTAAATACTTCTAATTTATTTTCCCAAACCACCCGGAGCCGCAAAATAAAGACTAAAGAGCCGCATGCGGCTCCAGAGCCGCGGGTTGCCGACCCCTGAGCTAGGGTCACATTTATCCTGTTGTATAGAATTTTTACCTATGACCTTAAAGGAAATCTTTTAACAGAAATCCAAATGCATAAGCAATACATAAATGGAATTATAAAAGGTAACATCTTCTAGTTTCTGCTACTTTATTTGTTTAGCACATAGCTTCAGTGCAACATGTCCTTAGCACTTTCCTCATTAGCCCTTAAATCTTGATGCCAATGATAATATAGTCTTTCAAAAAGGGATAATGGAAATGTCATGAGATTCAGTTTTATTTAAAAAAGAAAAAAAACGTCATCATTATAAGGTTACATGAAAGTCATCCTGGTATTCATGGGGAACAATTCACTTCCAATCTAGTTGACATCTGTTGAAAATAAAGCCTTTTGTTACGTGATTTACTTTGGTTGGTCACTCAAATTATCCCAAATTTCCCCAGGTAAGACCCCCAAATATCTAAATCATACTGTTATCTCCACTGCAGCAGCTGGCTTCAAATGCCTTGCTTTATGGCACTTTGGTGACACTTGATGGTAGCTAGACTCTAATTAACCTCTTTCACACAAATGTTCTCGGTTGACCCAAGAACTACACTTAAGATTATTTCTCCAACCTCTAGCCACCTTCACCCCAGCTGTCACTTGGGTTGAGACAATCCACGCCACTCTGAAGTTCTTTAATTCCTCTCAGTCCCTCCTGCCCTTCATCAGCCTGCCAATATTACAGAAGGTCATCTGGATGGTCTCTGCGTTAATATCTAAGTTTTACTGGAGTTTTGTCCCGCCCTATTCATTATCAAGCTCAAAGAAAACAATTCTCTGAACAATGAGGCCGCCACCAATAATATAATATCATTGCTTTGGCTTTTCACTGGGCCAAATGAAAGCTCTTTTCTTGTGCTATTAATGAAAGCAGATGATGACAAGAGTATGTGTTCGGCCCAGCTTGCTTCTTGCTCGTAGGCTGATGCAAGTTGACACGATGACAGTTTAACATCAAAACAGTGTGAAGAGATCAAGAGAGACACAACAACTCGAAGGTTTATTTTGAGTTTGTTTATAGCACTAAAGGAGTTGCTCCTTCCAAAAGCAAATTCTCTTATCTTCCATAAGCCTCAGATCTATTAAACTGAGATATATTGGACAGGTTTTATTCTATACTAATTCCTCCCCCTTTTTTAACCAGCATATAAAGACTAAAGCTACTATGGTTTTTCTACTTTGCAATGACAGCTGCTTTGTAATGTGAATCACACACCTCACAGTGTATGTGTGCCAGTCTGACTCTCCACTCCTGTGTCAGCCTGCCTTTTTAAGCCTGCATAGGACATAACTAAGTCACTTAATGCTTACAGTGTGTGGGTGGCAGTGTATTACATGACCAAAGGCAGTGACAGACTTGTGATCTCCCTCTCACAACAGGTAGCGCGAAAAAGCAGGCAGCCCCAGTCCTGATAAACATCCAGTTTCGGGTCAACAACAGAAAGTCATTTAGCCTTCCTCCTCTAGTACAACGCCCCCGTTTTAGAGTCAGCCTGAGACCTGATCCCAAAGCTGAAAGGGGAGAGGAGAGATAAGCACAGGAAAAGCTGGACACAAGGGAGGAACAGAAAAAAAGTGTAAAGCAAAGTGATGGCCTTTGGTACTTAAAGGCAGGGAGAAATGTCAGCTGGACGGAGTGGGATCAAGTCGGATTGAAGAGAAACTCGAGTCCAAGAAAAATACAGAGGATGCCACTGCCCCTGCTGACCCTCCACCCAACCGCTAAAGGGAAAGTGCCTCGACAAACCGTTAACATGTTCCAGGTGGATTTTCCAAAGAGCTCTCAGTCATACATTACTGCTTCAGCAGGATATGTGGACACCAGCGAGCTAAAAGTAAGTGAGCTGAGCTCAGGCTGATTCCCATTAGACCTCAATCTTTGTAGCGCAAATGGATCTTGACATAGATACAGGGGGTTGGTGATGGGAAATAAAACCACCCCAAGGCAGAAGCTGAGACTGTAGAGCTTTGGGGGTGTGAAGAAGAACCATGGTGCTGGAATTAATTGAATCTACTGGTAACATCCATCATCATGCTTCATAGCATTATCCAGAGAAATACAGAGTATCACTTAGTGTCACCAGTTTACTTCAAGGAGATCCACAGAGAACAGAGTCTTCCCCAAACTCTACCATTTTTGCTTTTAATTGTATGTACGTAGGTTTTAAGATTTCTGCCATTAACCCATCTTATAGGGGGCAGCTCAGTGAAAAGAAGTATTTAAAAGCAAAAGAAATAATAGCCCGAATTGTAAGGTACTTTTGAAGAGACGCTTCACCACCAAGTCTCAGAAAGGATTTGCAACATTTTTGTAGAACACACAAGACCCGTGTCTCCAGAGGAAACTGTGCAAAACCTAATAAATTGCCTTAAGCATCAGTTGTGACTGGAGACAACAAAACTGAGAATGAAAACAGTCTGGAGGGAATAAGAAAGAAGTGAGCTACCAGCCCTCCTGTAGCCTCCTCATCTCTGCTCGAGGCTATATTAGCTACTACAAGCATAACAGAGCTGAATCTCTGACCTGTTAGCAAGAACACTTTAACTTGGTGAAGAAACTATGTTTCTTTGTTTCTCCTGAATGCATTTTACTCATTTTTTAAGCTAACAGTATGATGGTTTTGGATGAATGCCATGCTATAAATTGCTTTACTGCTTTTTACACTGAACAAAAATATAAACGCAACACTTTTGTTTTTGCTCCCATTCCCCATGGGATGGACGTAGAGACCTAAAATTCATTCCAGATACACAATATAACCATCCCTCCCAAACAGTGGTCACAAATCAGTCCAAATGTGTGGTAGTGGGCACATCTGCTATATTGAGATAATCCATCCCACCTCACAGGTGTGCCACATCAGGATGCTGATCTGACATCATGAGTAGTGCACAGGTGTACCTCAGACTGCCCACAACAAAAGGCCACCCTGGAATGTGCAGTTTTTTGCGCTATTGGGGGTCTGGGGACCCAGAACCGGTCAGTATCTGGTGTGACCACCATTTGCCTCATGCAGTGCAACACATCGTCGCATGGAGTCTATCAGATTGTCAATTGTGGCCTGTGGAATGTTGGTCCGCTCCACTTCAATGGCTGTGCGAGGTTGTTGGATATTCGTGGGAACTGGTACACGCTGTCATATACGCCGGTCAAGCACATCCCGAACATGCTCAATGGGTGACATGTCCGGTGAGTATGCTGGCCATGCAAGAACTGGGACATTCTCAGCTGCCATCTGCCCTGAACAATGTGAACCATGATTCATCCGTGAAGCGCACACCTCTCCAACGTGCCAGACGCCATCGAATGTGAGCATTTGCCCACACAAGTCTGTTACGGCGACGAGCTGGAGTCAGGTCAAGACCCCGATGAGGACGACGGGCATGCAGTTGAGCATCCCTGAGACGGTTTCTGACAGTTTGTGCAGAAATTGTTTGGTTGTGCAAACCAATTGTTCCAGCAGCTGTCTGGGTGGCTGGTCTCAGACGATCTTGGAGGTGAACCTGCTGGATGTGGAGGTCCTGGGCTGGTGTGGTTACACGAGGTCTGCGGTTGTGAGGCCGGTTGGATGTGCTGCCATATTCTCTGAAACGCCTGTAGAGACGGCTTATGGTTGAGAAATGAACATTCAATGCACGGGCGACAGATCTGGTTGACATTCCTGCTGTCAGCATGCCAGTTGCACGCTCCCTCATTGCTTGTGGCATCTGTGGCATTTTGCTGTGAGACAAAACTGCACATTCCAGGGTGGCCTTTTGTTGTGGGCAGTCTGAGGTACACCTGTGCACTACTCATGATGTCAGATCAGCATCCTGATGTGGCACACCTGTGAGGTGGGATGGATTATTTCAATATAGCAGATGTGCCCACTACCACACATTTGGACTGATTTGTGACCACTGTTTGGGAGGGATGGTTATATTGTGTATCTGGAATGAATTTTAGGTCTCTACGTCCATCCCATGGGGAATGGGAGCAAAAACAAAAGTGTTGCGTTTATATTTTTGTTCAGTGTAAATAAAGCCATGAAGCCTCACATTACTTGCAAGGGTTTTTGGACCATTTTGCAATCCCCACATGTTCATGCCTAAACGCCAATGAGAGACTTTGTATTGAATTGTTCAAGTGTGGTCTGAATAAGACTCTTCAAATGGAAGAAAAACTAGATGGTGCTGGGAAATTGATGAAGATGCAACCACTAGCTGGTGGTACAGTGGCATTTATTCATTGATTCAAGACTTTCGTAGCTTTTTAATGAGAAAGAAAAGCAATATTGTGATTGCTTCCCTTTTGTCAGAGGGGGTTAGACTCTCTAGGAATTCAACTGTGGCTTTTATAAAGGCTGTTGTGACCATTATCCCAATAAGTCCTCTGAATTTAAAGCTAGAACGTGTCATTTTTAACTCCCCCAGATCCTAATCAGTCCATTAAGGTCCATTCCGGTAACAGAAGTTCAGTACTGATCACTTTAAGGCACAAACCACAAGGGTACAGCTAAGCACTCCCTGTAGAGCATATAATACAGGCTCGTCATCCAGTAACTGAAGTAAATCTGTTTTCTGATCTGATGACCCAGTGACTATGGTAGGGCCCATTTAAACACAAAAACTACCAAATTTTTCAAGTGCTGTCTGTGAATCGAAAACTGGAATTGCACATTTCTTGTGTTGCCAATGTTTTGTTGGATCATCCATCCACCTCAATCTCCTCCATCTGAGGACTGTCACTTCTCCTTTGCTTCCAAAAGAAAAGATTTTTAATTTATAACGCCACTAGAGAACTTATCACTTGAAGAGGAGCATTTGTCATTTGGGGGCATTTGCTAAACCAGCTGATACTGATTGTTTTTCTCAGTTTGACAGTCTCTAGCACCCACAGCTCCACTCTGGACACTTGTCATTTTCTTCCCAAGAAATGCTCTTCAAACCCAAACAACAAAGTGTTTGGTTAGTACACATGATGTATAATGTTCAAATAGTAATTTACTCAAATCCAAATGGAAATATTCTAAAACTCTGAGTTACTTTATCTCCAATATTCAATTTTGAAAAGCACTCTTAAACGCTCCCTTTTCAACAGTGCCAAAAATGTTAGCCATAAGATAACGATTGTGCTAATTCTTATATTGTAATTGTAACACAAATTTAAAGAAGTTATTTGTGTCCAAAGTTGCTTAAATGTCATCTGACCATCAGAAGATACGCAGCTGAGTAAATATATTGTAGAGAGTAGACTCCCATCAGGCTATTTACTCCCAAGTGTCTCCTTGGTCAGAGGGCATGTAGGGCCATTTGACTGATTACACGTCTGGGTCGGGGCTTTAAGTCAGGCCTCTTCAGTCTGCGGGAAACACCTTTAATCACATTAGATTGAAGTTGCTGCGTGTAGCATTTTAACCTCAATCACCAGCACATTAATTTGAACACATCAGCATAATTACCATAAACAAACAAGGCTCTCACCGAGCAGACTGTCAGCTCTTATATATACTGTATTGTACTTTGTGTTGATGCGGTGGAAAGCCTGCCAGAGTGCTGCATAGCTCAAATCATGAACACCCTGAATTTTGTAAACAATACCAACTTTTAATCCGTTTCAACTATTTCAACTGCATAATTTCAATTTCACTTGTCAGAACACATATATGTTTTTTGGGGGGTGGCTTTGATCTATAATCTTTTTGTAGCATTTCTGGCTATTTAAAAGAAAATATACCGATAGAATACAAACAGCCTTTATGATGGGATGCAAATCTGGTTTTGAGGCAAAAATATCAGAAAGAGTTATCATTTGTTTCACAAATTTGATTATCAGTTGAAGAGCAACGAGATGGCAATCACGAAAAAGCCAAGTTCAAGACTTCAGTAACAACAACACCATCATCCTGGAAAACAAAATTGCCTGTTATACAAGCTACAGCCTCAAGGGCTGAAAGACTGAGCCAAGGTAGAACTGTCGAGACTGATAGACAATTGAGGCTGGCTCCAAAAGTGATTCGATCAATAAATTCACAAGCTTAGGTCTCAGTCACAGAGGCATAGAGGCTGATCGGGGGCCTTAAGTGCTTCAGTCAGATAAATATCAAGCTTACAGCCTCAGCATATATACATTTTTGCAACTGATCCATTTGGAGTTTGTTTAGCCTTAAGATTAGGTGTGATAAGACAGGCAGCTGTAGCCCATAGCTGGCTGCTAGCCATCACGTTGGTTAATTTGAGTCTTTGAACTGGACCTGTATGCATAGGTTCAGTTTGGTCAGTGCAAGTCATTTATTTAACACTAGCACACTGCAAAAACTCAAAATCTTTTATCAATCTTTTAATCTTGAACCTAGAAAATTTTCACTTGTTCCGTTGGCAGATTTTTTCTCTAAATACAAGATATTTTTGCTTGAAATAAGTGAAAAATCTGACAATGGAACAAGTGAAAACTTTCTACTTTCAAGATTCACTGTCTTAAAACAAGTTCATATATCTTAATGAAATATTACTCTTTAGCTGATTGTGTCTTATTTTCATTTCATTTATTTGTTCATTTTCAGGCACAACAAATACCTATATTGAACATAAAATGCACAAAACAAAAAACAAAAATTGCCTGAAAAAGGAGTGGGACGAAGAAAACTTATTAAATCCCACCCCTATACTCACTCATCAACAAAAAAAACAAACTTCCCGCAGTTACGCCCATCATTGCATACAGACCCATCAACAGCCCCGGGCACATACAAGCATCTAAACGGCAGCTCGCAAACAACAATTAGAGCCTTCATAACTGAATACAGAATATATAAATTATAAATTGCATTACCACAGGTAACAGGCAGTAATAACTACAAGTAACAAACACACATACATATACATACATATATATCTACACACACATGTACATATATGTACATACATACGCACACTTTTTTTTTTTTTTTTTTTTTTTTTTTTTGGAATCCATACCAGCAATGGTAAGAGAACAGACATTACAGAGCACACTAAAAGCATCATTGAGTATACTGTGACCAGACCAACTGTTTGTAGAGAAATTTAAATCTATGAATATTTTTGCATTGTTTCAATTGTAAACTCAGACTGTTCCAGATTTTCACACCACATACAGACACACAAAAACCTTTACGGGTTGTTCGAGTTCTGGGTAATTTGAATTCTCCAAAGCCTCTCACATTATAAACCTTTTCTCGAATTTCAAATCTAGTTTGTAAATTTGCCGGTAAAAGTTTAGTAAAAGCTTTATACAAAATTATGGATGTATTGTAATTAACCAGATCCTGGAATTTAAGTAACTTTGCCTGAAGAAAGAATTTGTGAGTATGATCTAGATAACCAGCCTTGTGAATAATACGCAGTGCTCGTTTCTGTACTGTGACTAATGGATTAGTTGTATTTTTATATGTGTTTCCCCACACTTCCACACAATATGTAAGATATGGAAGAACCAGAGTACAGTACAGAGTACGAAGTGCATCTTTATCAAGGTATGGTTTCACTTTGTTCAAAACTGCGAGGCTTCTGGAAATTTTGGTTTTTATGTGTCTGACGTGGGGTTTCCATGAAATTTTGTTATCAATTACGACTCCCAAAAATTTGTTTTCACTCACATTATCAATTGGTACACCTTCAATGATAATTGGTAATTCTACATTATATTTTAAATTACCAAAAAACATTGCTTTAGTTTTATTTATATTTAATGATAATTTATTTATGTCCATCCATTTTTTTATTAATTGTAGCTCCCTGTTTACAGTCATTACAAGATCAGTATAATCATCGCTACTGAAAAATATGTTGGTGTCATCTGCGAACAGTATGAGTTTAAGTACTTGAGAAACATCAAAAATATCATTTATGTATACATTGAAAAGTTTTGGTCCCAACACTGACCCTTGGGGAACACCACATGTAATACCAAGTTTCTCTGAGTGGTAATGCCCTATGCTAACATATTGTTCCCGACCCGTTAGGTAACTTTTTAACCAGTTACCAGCTTTCCCTCGAATACCATATCTTTCCAATTTATCCAATAATATTGAGTGATTGATTGTGTCGAAGGCCTTTTTGAGATCAACAAAAATACCAACTGCATATTTATTTTTATCCAGTGTATCAGTAATTTCTTCTACTGCCTCAATTATCGCCAAGTGGTTCTTTGCGCATTTTAAGTGCAATGAGATATTTATGACTAGAAATAAGACAAATATACTTGGTAAGATTTTGAGTTTTTGCAGTGCATTGCACACTATATGAATTCAGCTCACTAACCAACCTAGCATTACCTGATAAATTTGCACTCCATTCTATCATGCAGTTGCACTAAATGTAAGCAAAGAAACAAGAACCAATAACAACAAAAACCACATGGCTGCAATCATAACGCTGACAAAGTGTGCATTCCAATAGGAGAGGCTACATCCATCTTTCATTTACAACTTTTGATCAAGAAAGATTCATAAATACAATTCTGAGGTTTATTTCCAGAAAACAAATAAAATTCAGTATCTTTTAGTTTTTCAGTTCAAAGAGAGAAAGCTCTATAGTCTCAGTCACAGTGAAAACTCATGCAGTCCTGTGACCCGGCCACTGATCCTCCACTGGTACTTCTCTGTACTATTTATAGACACACCAAGCTGTGGTCTGTTCCACCTGGCTTACCCCTGGACACAAAACAAAGGTCAGTGTCTGGTATTTGTTAACATATTGTGGCAACAGCCAGTACCAACCAGACATGTATGACAGTTTTATACCAGCTGTCATGTGTTTGAAACCTCATGAACAAAACCAGAAAATCTGTTCTTTCTTGCTGCTGTGATCACACCGCCGAGATTATTTTGCACTCGCATTGATGTGTCAGTGGCATATTTGCTTTCTACAGGCATATGCACTGGAGCTTTCTCACTTCTTTGCGGCGGCACTTTGTTTTCCGTTTGTAGATGCGAGACACCGTGTGGTTCAGGAATCACCCAGTTGCTATGGCATCATGTAGCGCCAATTTCCCCAGAATGAATTAATCTATGCAAAGACAACCCGCGACCTTGATTTGAAATAGCAGCCAAATAAAAAAGAAAGGGAGGAAAGGCACTGCCAGAGCGCGTACCGTTTTATTGAGATCGTACTGTTTTCAGCATCTGATCAGATAGTGGGATCTAAGGTATGAGGAGAAGAGTTTTTCATTTACCTAGTTGAGCACTTAAATCTAATGAGCAGCGATGAAGGGAAAGTCTAGACGAGCACTAGACCAGAGGAGGTAGCTGGAAATAGATGGGAGCAACTCGTCTCTATGGAAACCACAGGCAAAAACAGTGACACACACACACACACACACACACACACACACACACACCACCACCACCACCACCACCACCACCACCACCACCACAAAAGACATGTAGGAGAGAAGAGGATGAAAGAGACCGAGAAGAGAGAGGGGAGAGGAAGGGTGAGGTGCGGTGTGGAAAGAAAAGAGGGGAGGGAGAGGGAAAAATGGCGAGCCCATGACAATGATGTGTATGTGTCACAGCAGTCGATATCGATGCCCCCGGTGGGCATTACTGTCACTGGGCTCATCTCTCTTAAAAAGAATTGATTTCATGTCGCCAAGCGAACACAGCGGTCTCCCTTAAGACACCATGGGGAGTAATTACTCCACGGTGCCATTAATGACACAATAACACACAGTTAAAAGTTACCTCCAGACAGATCCACACAAACAGCTGTGGAAATAATGATGACAAAGGGCATCCTATCAGAATTTCAGAATCTTCTTGCATCCTGCTCATCAGCCTTCGCAACAAGAATGAAGATCTGGAAATCTCAGCAGAGAACTGGAAACACTGTAACTGATCAATGCAAACGTAACTCCTGCAAAGTTAAATTGTTGTAATGAAAATATACTCAGAGCTCTTTTTGTTATTAGGTACACCTTGCTAGAACCCTTTTTGCCATCTTAAATGCCTTAAGTCTTCATGGCATAGACTTACAAAGCAGATTTATACCCATATGACATGATGGGTTTGCAGTTTGTCAGATCCGGCACAAATCTTTGGTTCCGCCACATCTCAAAACGGCTGTTTGGGATTAAGACCTGGTAACTGTGGTGGTAATTTGTGTATGATGAACTCATTGTCATGTTCCAGAAGCCAATCTGAGAGAAAATTATTTTTAGTGAGGTTGCAAGCAGCCAATAGAAAATGCACATATGAGAAGGAATTGACGTGATTGGCAACAACACTCCAGATGAAACCATGCTTCATGTTAGGACCCTACTTTAAAATGTCACAACAGAAATAAAGAATCATCAGACCAGTCAGTGTTTTCTCCCCAGTCTTGCAAGCTCCACCAGGAAGTCCACCCGTCTTTCCTTCGTCCCGGTGCATGCTTGATACAGCACATGTGCATTCAGTGCCACATAATTGATCAGTGGACTTTGATCAGTGGGTTTCACTCATCAGTGGGTTTCACCCACTGTGGAGTTTTGATGAGTTACTCGCATCAGCATGATTGGGTGAATAAAGTAAAAACCGTTCTGACAGCTCAGAGTAGAAAAGAGCTATAAAAGCACTAGTCCATTTACTATTTTAGTTACTTCTGCTTTGTATGCAGCTCAAAGCTGTTTGAGCAACAAACATGCTGATGCCAGAGAATGAATAAGCCTGCAGCTCATTGGATATTTTCTGCAAAACCCTAAAGATGGTTGTATGGGAAGATCCCAATAGATTGTTGGTTGGAGACTTGTCTGAGTATTTCAGTAACTGCGAAAATGACAACAATCACAGCATTTTACTGAGATCTACTTTGTAGACAGAAGAACTCAAATGTAATAGAAATGAACAGACATTACGTTGGCCTCGTAGTCTTTTAAATAGCAAATAGCTAACAGGACTGAAAGACAAATAAAGGGTGTTAGGAAGGTTTTTGGAATTCCATGGTGGATGTTAATCTCTTGGAAGGTCAGATAGAATAGGCTTTTTGTTTTGCTGTAGTTTTTTTTTTTTTTTAATGATTGCTCTAATTGCCCATTTTTTTAATTGGATGGACTTTTTGACATTTTTACTGTGAGGAATATTATTACGTAAAATAAATCAACACAATTAGTTAAATACAACCATTATACAATTCTGAACATGGCTGTTATTACTATTTTTTTAAGAGCTTGGTTACCTCCCAAAGTAACGTGCTCTCCAGTTACGGTGATTATGCACAAGCATGGCTATTACACATCTTCAATTCAGTGTGAGGTTTTTTTTGCTGTAGGGGTCAAGCTAATGCAAGCGTTCTAGCCTCATTTCCATCACTCATCACTGTCATTAAAAGAAAAGTGGACTGATGAGAGCTCTGCCTCTCCAGAGGCCGACTAATGACCACATCCTGTACATCAGTCAGGATGTTAACTGTCAGCATGACGCGGCCTCTCACTATAACAGTCAGGAATAAATCGCAGTGGAGAATGCCGCTTTAACATTTCGCTATTACATAATCACAGAGTCCAATTTCTTCTAAAGAAAAATTAATTGTTAGACACAGTTAACTAGACATGTGACATGATAGAAGGCTAAAGTAGTAGATGGCATGTTAAAATTTAAAGAGGAAATCTTTATCTCCTAATTGAATTTTAAAGTAGCATGTTATTAACTATTGTCTGTTTTAATTTGGTTTAGAAAAAGGAGGTCATAGTTTTTGTATTACTACATTTGATTAAATCCAGAAACCAGAGTCTAAAATGTCCCCAATCTAAAGACTGAGGTTTTTTCACTACTTTGTTTTCTCCAAATTAACTTTTTTATTTAACCATACAGACTTTGTGTTTAAATTTTGACTTCTTCATAATTATTTTGACTCATAGGTCTTATTTCCTTAGACACTGACTGATGTCAACATTGCAGCAGTAATATTGATTGAGATCAATGCCATCACGTTTTGCTACTACTTAATTATTAACGCATAAGTATCTTGTGAATAGTCATTATTTTTGTTCAGTAACCTATTTATTTATTTGACAGACACTGTGGCTGTTAAGTAATATCCCGGTTGTAACCATGTTTTTATATAATATAGAAGAGAGCCTAATTATTTATGTCCATTTATGATTCATTATCCATGTTGCTGTATATCTGCGCAGGTGTGTCTTTGATGTCTTTACATAACAGAGAGTGTCTGTCAGTTCTCTGATCTCTGGTAATCTGATCTCAGGCATTATTAATGTGTTATGGCTGTAGTGACCACACAACAGTATATTATTATTAGAATTTGTAGAATTACAGTTTACATTTCAGACCTGCATGAGACACGTGGTGCCACTGTGGACCTGTGCTAGCAAAGATTAGCAAGCTCTGGTCAGGCTACACAAAGACAGGCACTCATTATGCTCAGCATTGCACAACTATGCCGATGTTTTCACTCAACAGCAGCATTATGTTCTCTGCCACTGCTGCTGTTATATAACTGAAAGTGGCAGCTATTTTTATATTTTGTGGTTGAGTGGGTCAATAGCTCAAAAACGAATTTGAATTTCAGGGGAAAAACAGTATAACAGACTGTTGAAAAAAATGCCTGCTTTTGACAGGTTTATAAAAAATTTTTTTACCAGTCAATAGTTAACACTTTATAGAACCCCCAAGGTTGTATGGCCTAAAACCTATCGTATATTTATCACAACAAAATCAAAGAAAGCTTTTTAAAAATCTTATTCCATATTTCCAAAACTTCTCTTTGTGAATGTTCAGGTCCCACTACTTTCCCCATCTCTAGTAGTTTCTTGTTAATTTGAGGAATTTGGAAACGAAGAGCAGCTATTATTTTTAACATTTACACAACATTTACAGCCATGTTGTCACGGTCCGCAGTGGCAGACCGTGTGGAGAGTGTGAGGAGGACTCAGGTGCAGACACAAGTGAGGATACGGGAGTGAACTTTAAACAAAAGCGAGCCTTTTATTGTGGCTGATGAACACAAAAGAAACAAACAAGAATGAGGGCAGCACAAGAGATGTAACTAAACAGAAACATAACTATGGTAAGGCTATGGCTTGGAATACAAAAGACTGGGCATGGAAACACGGAGGGTGGGAACACAGACGACGCGACACAGACTACATGAAACACAGAGACTAAATACACATGAGGGATGATCAAGGGAAGTGGCCACACATGGGAACACAGCTGACACACATGAACCTAACGACAGGACAGGAGAGGTGAAACTAAATACACTGACATTGAATACAGACTTTCAAAGTAAAACAGGAAACATGAAGATTAGACATGACATGAACTAAACATAACCATGCAAACATGACTTTTGACAGGTAGACGCACGAAGCAGGTAGACGGAGTACAGGGGAAGATGACAGAAGTGACAGCATGAACTTGACAACACAAGACACACAGACATAAACACATGAAGGGCAAGGGAGGCTTAATACAAGGGTAATATAATTACAAATGAGCTGGAATAACTTAATGAACCTAAACAAACAATAAACATCAAAATAGACTAAACACAAAACACTGGGTCGCACGACCCAGGACCATGACACATGTGACAGGCTGGCGACCTGTCCAGGGTGTGCCCTGCCTCTAGATACACTAGCAGATACAGTAAGCAGAAGATGGATGGATGGATAAAAGTGAGTTTTCAAATTGTCCAGTCATAAAAATATGAAGCAACTACACCATGTTAGTCATAGCCTATGTCCCCTTGTGCCTTATTGTGTTAGCATTGATGTATACAGAAAAAGGGCTAATCTTAGTCTCCCTAGATATGGGTTCAAATTCCCAAAGTAGGTAAGGTTGTGGGGGACAGATTTTTCTATTTTAACTGCATTAACAAATTGGCCAAAAATAAATGAATAATTACATTTCCAGAAGAAGGTTGTTATTGTTTTAATAAACCTTAAATTTTAAATATTTAATGAGCTGTTTTTATATAGTGTTTACTGCTGTTATCTGACAGAGTTGGCCCTCATATCGCTAATTTAGCATATACTTCAAAATAAAAGACTTTATTTTTAGTTGGTCTTTTGTTTTAAAAGAAAAATGGAATTCTTCCAAAAAACATAATATACGGAGATGCTACAATAGCCAAAGTGCAAACGCATATGGAGGAAAATGCAGGGGTCATAAGTGTCACGGTTCTGGGTCCGTTGGACCCAGTATTTTGAGTTTATTGTGTTTTGATTTAAGTTTGCATCAGGGATTGTGTTCTTGTTCTCTTGTCGTGTTATGGTAATGTTTGTCTATTATTAGAGTTCCATGTTTCTGTTTATCTGGGTTTAAGATGTGGGTTTAGTTTCATATGTCATTTCAAGTCTGTCTCTGTCTAGTCTGTGTCTTAGTAAAGTGTGTTTTGTTTCCTGTTTTATTGTGAAGGTCTGCGTCTCATGTGAGTGTGTTCAGTTTTACCTTTGTCTAGTCTTGTTGATTATTCCCAGCTGTGTCCACCACCTGTGTGTAATTCCCCTGTGGTTCTCTGTGTATTTAAGTCATGTCTTCCGTCATTGTTGTTGCTGGTCCGTCTGTGTATTCCACCCTGCGTCATTTGTGTATCTACCATGTCACATCCGTGTGCTCTCCCTGCTGTCCATCGTCATTCTCCTCTGCTCGTTCTCATTCAGGTTTGTGCTTTGTAGTTTTAGTTGTTTCCCAGTATAGTTTAGTTCTCCGTGTTGCCGTTTGCCTCTCCTTTTGTGTTCGATAAATCACCTTTTACACCTTCACGACTGCCTGCGTGTGGATCCTCCTTTTCCTCCTCCGCACGGCTCCTCTCACTCGCCGTGACAATAAGAGGTAACCCTGTGCTTAATACGGGGACTTGGTATCACCAGGCCAATCCCACTTTGAGACCCAATCAGGACAGAGTCCCATATGATACAAGAGAGGTCAGTGCTCTCAGATACCTAATGTAGGACATCCGCAGATACCAGTTATACCAGACTGGTATCTGCAAACAGCAGAACTTCAGACTCCAAGACTCAGCTGGATTGGCTTTACATGCAGCCAGGAGCAGCTGGAAGAGGCTTTCAGTCATAAGTCCAAGTCTAAAACAGTGGAGAACCTCAAATGTGGGTACTGAAGAGAACAACACAGCTAACACAGATAATAATCATACAACTGCTAAACCAGACAAGATTATCCAAGACCTGCAGGAAGAAAGAAGTGCTGCAGAGCTGTGTGTGCAGTCTTCAACCTAAACCACTGAGACTTCACACACAGACAGGCTGATCTGCTCATCCAGGGAAGGAACAGCGACACCTGAAAGAGCAGCAGAGGTCCAGCTGTGAAGTTACTGAGCTTAAAAGTTAAGCTCTGCACCAATGAGACCCTTCTTTGAAAAAAAAAATTAAACGCCACTGAATTTGGAACAAGAACCAAAGCCTCATACTTTTAAGCATGAGGCTTTGGTTTACATAAAGTCATGGAGGAGCAAAAACAGGAAAGCAGCAACATCGCGGATGAGCTTTCAAAAGAAGAGGCAAAGAAGACTTTGCATCTGCAGGAGACCCTGCAATGAAAGCAAGAGAACAAAACCATTATCACCATCATCACTGGCTGAACACGAGGCCCGAACTAAGATCATGTCAGAGAGAAAAGTCCAAAAGGAAGTAGCAACCATGGCTAATTAAATCATTCACTTCACTGACCTCAACACAGTCATCAAAATGATGATTATATGCAACTACAAAGCTTTTTAGACTTGGGTTTACGCTCTGGATTAAGTTCAGATGCAACTTCAGGTTTAGGTTTAGGTCGGAGAAGCTGTTTTTTTTTTCCTGACCTGAAGTAAAGTGTTTCCAGTGTCTGAACACAACTGTGAAAAGTGCAGAGTTTTTGATGGGAAAACATTGTCAGTGAACACATCACTGATATAATCAATGATAATGTATTTGAGAGCATATTTGCTGTTTGCTGTTGAGCTGTTTCTTCAACAGCAAACACCGAAAACTGATATTTGGTTGTTTATAAAGAGACAGGACTACATCAGGACAGTTCAACTTTGGCTGAATGAGTGAATTATTGGATATGACCAATAAAAAAGCATAAAAATAAAATATCAGAATAGTGATGAGTCATTTTGGTACAAAAGGTAAACAGGATAGAAAGAAATGTTAAAAAAAAATGTAGAATTTAAATAAACTGTACTTTTTGCTGTTTTTTTTTTGTTTTTTTTACTAAAAAAACAGGATTCTTTTTATTTTTCGTAGTTGTTTTCTTAAATATACTGTATTCCCCATGCAAACAAGGTATTTGCAAGGAATCTCCATGTGTGTCACTCTTTTTTGGCCATCTTAACAACTATTTATCCGATTGGTCCCGAATCACATTCCTTTGCAGATATACAGAAATAACAAAAACAGGAATGTGCTTGCTGAGTTGTGGCTGCACTACTTGCACCACTCCAGAGACAACTCAGGATCCGCCTCATAAGCCTCTGTGTAATAGAAGTGCTTAACCCACAGATCTCTTTTTGAAACATCATTTTGATCGTAAGTGGAACGAGAGAGAATAAAAAGAAAAATTACATTGAATCATTTGATAATTACGACCGCTCTGCTGCACCACCCTCAAAACGTATCCCGCTGTGGGTGTTTAATAGAAAGGATTGATGCAAGACTGGGGACATCTACCCAGAATACCCCATGTGCATTATTAATAGCGATTAATAAAGTGCTGCTCACATGTTACATAATCACTGACATCCACATGGGTCATCCTACTGCTGACCAGCAATTCATCGTGCATGCTTTGTGAAGTGACTCTCCTTCCTATCCTCATGCTTCTGTTACTTTTGCAGGAATCACCACAGTGCTGACCATGACCACGCTGAGCACAGTGGCCAGAAACTCTATTCCTAGAGTGTCCTACGTAACCGCCATGGACCTGTTTGTCACCGTCTGCTTCATGTTTGTCTTCGCTGCCATGATTGAGTACGCCATGCTCAACTACTACTCCTACAGTATACGCAGACCTCCCCCAAAGAAGAGAATGGTAAGCCTGTGGTGAGTGTATGAGTAATGAGTAGCAAAAAGGAGGACCGCGTGCATCAAACTTGCATTCTTTCTAACAACCACCAGACTTATTGTTTGCAAAAAGGAGTGTGATTATATAGAAGGCTATGAGAAAACAGGCCTATGTTTCACTTGATTTATGAGCTCTGTAAGCAGTTTTTCAGTAGGTTTATGGTCTCAATCACTCGCTTGAAGTCTTATTCAATCCAACCTGAGGTTCATTTTGTAAATTATGGTCCCATTTAGAGTAAAACAGACAATAAACCAGGGTATGTTAGGGGACAGCTATATTGTGATGGACTTGTCACCAGAGATGGGTGGTAACGCGTTACTGTAATCTGATTACTTTTTTCAAGTAACGACTAAAGTAAGGGATTACTATTGCAAAAATGGTAATTAGATTACCGTTACTTTCCCGTAGGAACGCTGCGTTACTGCGTTACTAAAACCGTGATTTTTTGCGAGAATGTCTCATGACAGTGACGTAAGCGAGTGCGCCGTTCGTGGCAACAGCTGTGTGCAGATCAACAACGGATAATATATCGATTGTGGGAGAGAGTGTGAGCGTGCAGCGTTTAAAGCGTGGAAGTACTGACCTTACTTTGAGTTAGATTCCATAAAAAGTGACAAAAACATTAGCGTCCGTTGTGCGTGGGAAGAAAACTTCTTTTTACAGCGAAAAAACCCCATAAACTTCCAAGCAAGCTCCGAGTGCGCGACGACGTAATGGGAAATTCACAGAGAAACTCGCGGATTCTTCCACTGACCGCCGCGCACACCTGCACCAGGGTAAACCTCCGCCTGCCCTACTCCTGCTTTACAGGTGAAAATAGAGCAACAGGACTGCTAGTCTTTGACTTTATTTATTTTCTGCTGTGTTTTACGTGCATCTATTTGAAAGAGTAAGTGTAAACACACAAAAAAAAATTATGTGCTGGAATGTACAGAAAATAGGTTTAAACGTTAAACTAATTTATTCAAGTCAGTGAATGTTGCATATAATTAAATTTTTGCTTGATACATAAAATTAAAAGATTAAAACTAACAAAACAAGTTTTAAAAAGAGACTTTTCCATTTGATTACATTTTGTATGATGGATTATGTTGAAAAAGTAGAATTGGGCTGAAAGATCTATCGCTTTATCACCTATTCAGGTTGTAAATCGTCTTTTTAAAAAGTAACTAAGTAACTAAGTAATTAATTACTTTTGAAAATAAGTAATCCGTAAAGTAACGGATTACTTTTTTGGGGAAGTAATCAGTAATTAGTTACTGATTACTTTTTTCAAGTAACTTGACCAACACTGCTTGTCACTAGGATTAGGATTAGGATTTAACTGTATTGTCATTGCACATGTATAAATACAGGGTAACAAAATATATACAACTGTATGAGAATGCAGTGCTCTTTGTGTGGTAGCAGCCAAAATCCCAAATTTAAGACCACTGTTTCCCAACCACTGTATTTGCCGAAGAAATGATCATGTGTGCCGTGGAAGATTACCTGGTTCCACCTGATTAGTACTCTAAACAAGCGATCCCCAACCCCCGGACCACGGACCGGTACCGGGCCATGAGAGTTGAGGTGGATGTGAAATTTGTTGTTTTTAGGGTTTTTATAGTTTTTTTATTGTGATTTTTTTTTTCATCTTTTTTATCGTTAACTTGGTTTCCCTGGGTCTTTTCCTGTGTTATGAATAAATCTTATTTTTTATGGTACTGGCACTGGTTTTATTTTGTTGTTTTTATCCGCAACACCTTAAAGGCCGGTCCGTGAAAATATTTTCGGACATAAACCGGTCCGTGGTGCAAAAAAAGGTTGGGGACCGCTGGTCTAAGCAACCGGCAGAACAATTACATTCTCTTCCACTAGAGGGCAGTTGAACTACACTTCCTACAAGGACTTAGTAGCCAATTGCCATTAAAACAGACGAAGATGAAGAAGAAATGACATAATAGTCATGCTGTGAAACGACACAGTGCGCAATAGCAATAACTAAATATTTGAAAAGAAAAAAGTAGTCAATCTGATCTGGGTCCTGGAGAAAACTCCAACCCAGATGAAGGCCCTAGCATGAGTAGCGGTCAGAAGAAAGCAACAAGGTATACTGGGGACAAACCGAGCCAATTCCACTATACCTGGTGCGCGGGGAAAAAATATCAATAAGCTTTTTGTGACATTTTTTTTTGGTGGCGTGCCGTGTCATTTTTCTAATGTGAATTATGTGCCGTGGTTCCACAGGGTTGGGAAACACTGCTTAAGACTATAAAATGGTACCTGAAGCCAAAGAGGCTAGGTCCAGCCTTCATATGAACAATAGCAAGAGAAGAAGGGATGCCGAGAAGAACAGAAACCCACAAACAAATAAAGACAGACTACGGACCAGAGCTGGACTGCAACAATAAATTCAGCCCTGGCAGTTTAAGTCCAGACAGCCCACCATGATCGCTCTTACATACACATTATGTATATATTTCATTTTGTTTGATTATTGGTATTAAAATAGGTTTTAATCAGGTTGGTACAGTCGTTGTTGAGTTAGAATAGTTGGTTTGCACTACAGCATGTGATAATTAAAAGCTGAAGTTTAGCTATTGCAGTGGCTCAATGTCAAAGTAGCTATTTACTTTACCTGAATCATTGAATCTCTCCCTTCCTAATTATGTCCCTCCATATATTTTCTTACAGCCTTCTTCTTCTACTTCTACTTGTCACCTTTCTCCACCTCTTCCTCACTCTGTTGTTAGGACTCCTACTCCTGCACATCTCCACAGTTTCCATCTTGTCATAAGTAGAAAAAAGGTGACCAGACTATATTTTTATCAGTTTGTTTCCCTTTTAGATCTGTGTTTTCATTGTAACCACATTTCCAGTTACCTGTTTAGGAATGACAGATTACGGTCTAGCCCTTTTACAAAGTTGTTGCCTATTTGGAACACCCGAATGGAAAAGCTTTGAAAAACAAAACTGTAATGCCAAATTCATGCATGAAACACGAAACCCTAGCAGGTTGCTGATGACCCGGTGGGTGTAAAGTGGTTAAGGTGTCTGAAGAGGAAAGAACGCGACTGAATACTTTCTTTCACTGTCTTCGCTGTAATCACACCAACCTTCAAAAACTGATATTGATTTGATCCATAGGGTGCCCATATATATATATATATATATATATATATATATATATATATGGGAAATACACAATATCTACCCAGGAGTTTGACATGTCTGTATTAGCACATGTGTGCAGCTGAATGCATTTCTTTTCAACCCGCCACTCCTGTATGAGAGCCTACCACTCTGTGTGGGCGTTCTCAAGGCTGCACCTGCCGCGAATGCTTTAATGGCGTCGGCGCACATCTACTAAGACTGAGTCAGCCACTGTTGCTGTCATTTCCCTCTCTCCAGATCCCCTCCCTATTCATTATTTTCTCCCAGTGTAGAGGAGTTCTGCTGAATGTGTCTCAGGGCTAAAACAGACTGCCAGCTCAGGCTGAATAATTAAGTTGTGTTACATACAGTCCCCTCCTCTGCATCTCTGACTCTTCACTGTATTCTGGCCCGCTCTGTCTGTGGGGAAGCCCCCCCCCCTCCCAAATCACCACCATTCGTGTCGTTCCCTTGTACTGCCCACTCCGTCAAATCTCTTACTCCACACGACACATCTAACGATTCCTCTCTCTCGCCTACCACCCTTCCTTCAACAGAGTAGTGGAGGACGGGAAACCTTTTAAAAAAGATTTTAACCCAATTAGTTGGCCTCGCATGATTTCATAAACATCAGGGAGGGAGTCATGTAACAAATTTTCTCAGGAGGTACTTATTTGGCAATGGGGTCTCAAAAATTCTTTCTAAAGCTGCATTATGTGAAAGAAAAAATAACAAAACATATTTCTTAGCCATTTGTACTTTTGTAAATCAGCTTGTTTGGTTTACAATATGATTGAACACTGTCATTAATTTCAACATCACAGAAATCCTTGTGCTGTTAGAAATTGATTACACAAAATGTTATTGTTGGTACTGTTTTTTTGTTTTTTTTGTTATAACTAATAACAGCAGAACTATGAGAATGGCACATCGCTCAAAAATCTATTCAGCTTATCAATTGTGTGCTGAAAGTTGGAGTTTTTAAGCACTCAAATACATCAATAAATATATGCCATGGCTTTGTGTCTTTATAATCTCTCTATTTTGGAGAAATGATAAATCATACAGAGTGTGGTAATTTACTGAAGGCACAATTTCTCCTTTAATACTTTAATGAAATATAGTGCAATACAACAAAAAGGGCACTGCTTGAAAATATTAGCAATCATCTGAACAATGGAGCTTTTTATGAAGTGGCAGTGCTCGAGACTTCTTGTTATGTCGTGCAACTAGCTTATTAGGCTAATGATGATAATATACGTCAGTATCTGCATCGTTTTACTATAGTTGGTGACCTACAAAGAAGTAGCCCAGGCTCGTGGCAAAATGTGAAATAGTTTTGAACCTAAAGTATTTAAGTGGAAAGAAGAATGTAATTTTAGCATTCGTTTTTGCAATTTTTAGCATAAAGACATAAAATTACTAACATTCACTAACCACCTAAAAGAAAAAGAAAGGCTTGCAACATAGCCAGGATATGTGTAATGCTACAGTTATAGGTGGTTGGAGCCCACAGCCCAACCACAATTATTGTAACTGTATGCAATGAACTTATAATCTTGGGTGACAAGGTTTGCAAATACTTGCAGTTAGCTATTGTCTTCTAAGTATGTTTGGTGCCTCAAGACAATGATAAAATGGCAATAAGGTCAAGTTGGCAGTTACAAGAAAGTATATGTTTATCACAAATTTGTTGCTGTCTGTATTCTCAGAAATCAACATTAAACAGAAAGTCACATTTACTACTTCTTCAGAGTCCAGCCTGAACCTCATAGATTTGAAAAAGACATTCAGAAATCTCTCCACATATAGTGACATAGTTGCTACTGGACACAATTTTAACAGAAAAATAACACAGGGGCTTGGCAACCTTGCATTTTGACATAGCAAAGAGTTTGCCCATGGACTGGGCTAACCACAGTCTATTAATGCAGTTAACATTCATCAGCACAGACTGACCAACTGATTGCAGCATGTTGACAATCTGTATATGTTTATACATTAGTAGTCAATTATATGCAAACTTTTGCCATTCTGTCAGTCTTAGTCTGACTGTGATTGTGTAGAGACAGGTTGTCTCCCACCAGGCAACCTGTGCAATTGCATTTCGATTAAAATTTGGCTGCCGCAACTACTTGCAGTTGGTCACTGAATGTGAAAAATTGTAATCACTAGGTAACCATCAGTTTTGCTTATTGCAAGGACACTGCCATCCTACTTTTATATTAGTGTCAAAAAATGTCTTCAAGTACCTCTAAAATGTCTCTGAATTATGGAGTTGTGTGACCCCGCCCCCCAAAAATGATGTTAGCTAGATCACAAATTGGCTGTTGATGTTGGACCTGGACTAGCACTGAGATTAGAAGCCAAACATCAGGTACACTTGTTGACTAACTAAAGCCTAAGATTGCTAGCCGCATTGACGATCTGGACTTTCTATGCCTAGCTGTGGCTTGTAATTTTGATGTGACAGTCATTGCTTCGGGAATAGATTACGTAAGTCTTAATTAATTCACCTATTCTCTCTCTCCGTTTTTATCCTAGGCCTACTCGTCTTTCAACATGGGTCCCACCCCTCGGCCTATGATGCCCATGGGCAACTCCTTGTTCTGGCATGACTATGATGACAGTTGTCTGCACGAGTGCCTGGATGGAAAGGACTGCAAGAGCTTCTTCTGCTGCTATGAGGAGTGTAAAGAAGGCGGCTGGAGGAAAGGACGGATCCACGTCAACATCCGTGAGCTGGATGCCTACTCCCGGGTTTTCTTCCCCACCTCGTTCTTGCTCTTTAACATTGTGTACTGGGTCAGCTACCTCTACCTCTAGTCTGTCTCAAGCCGTGATGTGTGGGCACTGCTGAAACAGCCCGCGGCACTTTGCACCACGGCTTGTGATTTGAGGTCAGTGCTAAACATAGGGGAAGAAATGAGGTGGATCTGCTGTGTGGGACTTGTGAGGGACATGCTGCCTCTGGAGTGATATGACGTATTCAAAAATACACGTGTGCTCGGGTGCACAGTGTAAAGGCCATGATACTTTGAGCAGTGCCACTCCACCGTGAATAAATCGCTCAGCAGTAGAATAACAAGCCGCCAGCATTAACTTGAATGGATGAGTCCCACTTATGACTCTCTCAGAAACCAAACAACAGACAGCTGTGACTTCAGAGACATTTGGGAACAGGGGTTGCAGAGCTGACTCTTGGTCGTGGAGATGGCGAAGCACCCATAGTGCCTTCTTTAGAAAGGGTGCGGCACCGAGAGAAGCAGCTTCAGAGTTCCCTTCATTATCTTTATTACCTCATCCATCACACCGCCGCATGCTGAGCTGTTTAGTCTTTGATGAAACAAACCCAGAACACAGTTCTCACCACTGGAGATGTTTAAAAACCAACGCTCACCATTCATTTCGTAGCACATTAGTTTTAGTTGTACCCTAGAATTAGTTCCCTTTTTGAGAATAGTTGTTTTCTTGTTCTTCTTCTTATTGGAACTAGTTGTTCTTTCACAGCAGGTCACATCAGCTGTTACTTGTTAAATATGGGTTCCAGCCAGGGGCAGTGGTTGTATGGTAAAATCGTATTTATTGAGTCAGTGACTGTTTTGTTGAACATGACTATTTTGTTTGAACATGCCGTTTACAGTACATGCCAAGAAGATTTGGGAGTTTTTAATGAATGCTGGGCTATATTCGCACACAACAACTATATAAAAACTGCATAATGTCTGCAGACTGATCTAAAACTACCTGGGCATATTTTGTATGTTGCAGTAAACAGATTGGGGTTGGAGTACTGCTGCTTTTTTCCAAGAACACACCAGTTTAAAAAAAGGGTTTTTTTTTCTTACTTAAATAGACTTTGAGTTTTTAATATAATTTATGCATTACTTAGGCTTAAAGGAAAAATTGGATATTTCCAAAATTGTAGTTTATATTCTCAAATAATGGTCTTTATTTAGCTCTTTATTTAGTTTACTGGTAGAAGACTTTTGGGGCTTGTAGGTTTATTTTAGAGAGAAGTTTCAATTCCAAATGTATCGTTATTCTAGTAAAAGCAAAATGAATTTAATGCATTTACCTTTTGTCTATATTGGTTCTATGTATATAATTTATAACTGAAATAGAGTAACAAAATATTAACTGGCCTTTTTCCCTGAATGACATTATCCCTCCTTATTTTTTATGATCCAACAATTTACTTGTGCTTCTTTCAGGAACACTTACTTTAGAGAATGAATAGCATGACTTTCTTTGCCAAGAGTTCATTGAGGAGACTAATTAATGTCTGAATGTGAAATTAGCAGCCAGTAGCTAGCAAGCCTGATGCAAACACTGAAACTTGGGAGAAGCATCCAGATCTGCCTAAAGGGATATCTGCCAGGACCTGTAAAACTTACAGTTTTTGGACTTGTAAATTCTTCGGCAACTAAAGACATAAGTTAGCACTTTTACTCTTTAGGTTAAACAGTAACTAGTTAGCGAGTTTTACATAGAGCTATTAAACAAACTTTAGTCTTTTTGTTTTTTTCTGAGTTGACAGTTGTTAAATACAGTTTAACATTTGGCATACCGAAATGAGAATATACACTGTATATAAAAGCTAGCCAAGGGCCACTATGATTGGTTCAAGTTCAATGTTGAACACAGTTCTCACCCCCCCCCCCCCCCCCCCGAAGAATTATAAGCTACAAATGATATAGGCCTGAGTAAAGACAAATTGTTGTGCCAAAATGAAAATAGTTAAACGGGTACATTTTCGATTTGGCCACAAGCCACTTAAACCCTGAAGAAATGCATAAATGCTGCACCTGGCCCATTCAGTTTCAGAAGTATAGCTTGAGTGTATTAAATTGAAGCCCTGATGAAAGCTTCAGTTTTGCTTACTTTTTATTTTCAGTCGAAAAATGAAAGTAATCTCTGATGTCCTGCCAGGCCCTTAAGGCACATCGTCCTGTGCCCAGGTGGAAATGATCCCAGGTACTGTAAAATAGGTTCTACATATTGTGATATCACATACACAAATGCACACACACAAAACACACACACAGATGCTACATTGGACAGTGTTGAAAAATGGATGATACAAGATTCTTTTTCATGGACTCTAAATGGAGTCCCACATGCCCTCCTCAAACATTTAAAATTGATGCCATATGTGGAGGCGTGCAGACACACACGCTGGACTGGGCCAGTGGCATTTCAGACATGCTTTTGTTTACTGTAAGGTGTTTTTTGCAGTTGTTTGGCTTTGTAGAACAATCAGCCCTTTTCCTCTCTCCTTCCCAACACACACACTTTTTCCCTAGTATTTGTATGTTCAGAGAAAAGCTTTTATGTAAGTTGTATCTAATTAATGTTTCTATTTTCATACAGGTATATATGGAATGTATGTTAGGCCAGTAGCAAGGCCAGAGTCAATCTAGTTTCAGTTCAGTCAGTTCGAGCAGCTTAGATGAGTTTATATTTAAGGATCCCACATATTTTATTTATGAGGCCTCCAAGAGCCATTTGTTTCCTGTCCAGAGGTTTTTAGGTAAAAATCAAATAGCCTCAAGGTTGCTGGACAAAAAAACAGAACACCCAATTAGTTGTGGGCCACATCTTATTCTGTTTATTTAACTTCTTTAATGTCCACCAGGTCATTGGCAACCCATCGAGGCTTTGGAATTTTGATTTTAGCCCATGAAAAAAATGTATGGACATTTTCAAAAACTAGGAGATGTTATATTTCAAATGACGTCTCATATATAGAGGCATTACACTTTTCCTTATAAAAGATTTATCATTTGGATTTTCAAACAGTTCAACTTTCTACAAAAAGGAACTGTAACCCTAACCCTAGAAGGAACGCCAGTGACCTTGCGATAGTTAAACCCTTAACCTCTACCATCTTTCAAATTAAATCTCATGGGATAATTTCCATAGAATTTTTTCCTATTGGAACTACCATTTACCATCAAATGGTCTAGGGTTAGGGTTATAGTTACATTTTCCTGTAGCAGCACACTAAATAGGTACATTTTTCAGAACTAGAGCATACAAGGGGGTGGACATTATCCCTACCCCTAAGGCTCACAGGTAACCAGGTCAGTATTAAGTGGTTAATACATTAGCTCAAAAGAAATGGTGACACAGCATTAGTAGTTGATGGATCTATGTAGTCTGAGGAGCTTGGAAAGAAAAGCGTCTGGACTTCTTTAAGTAGCTTGAAGTCGTTTCACCTCTCATCCGAGAAACTTCTTCAGTTCTAAAGTCAAATGGTGGTGGAAAATCCCAGATTTAAGCCCAATGGGAGTGTCCCCCCAAGAGGCACATGGACCCTCTTGGGTGGACACTCCCACTGGGCTTAAATCTGGGATTTCCCACCATTTAACCTTAGAAGCTCCTTTGACTACGATGACCTGCATGACTGAGAACCTTCACAGACAACAATTTATGTAACTAACTGTGTAAGAACTGACTGAATTGACCAGAGTTTGGGCAACACCGCAGTAAACTCTCCTCACCTCTGATATTTCTACTACACTTTATAAGTGTCTTAGTCCATGTAGATACTTCAATAAAATCAAATATCACTATTTTCTACGTCTTAACAAAAACCACCTGTGTGTTTCAGTTGACTGGGACCTGTGTTTATAAAGCCTCTTTGCAATCAGAGTACTAACCCAGGATCAGCACTGGCGAGCATAATAAAGTTGCTCATGAGCCTCTCCCAGAGACCTCATCACCCCCATTAAAATTTCCCAGCTCGTGTGAAAAGTGGAGAGTCATTGGCACAGAAAAGGTGTCAAAGAAATCACTTCCCTTTTTGCCCTGCTCACCAAGTTTGTTGTGATTGTCAGTGAGATCTCTGAGGAGTGGGGCGGGGCTGTAGGATTTTCTAAAAAGCCACTCTGCTCTTGGATCAGCACTCCAAGGGGAAATATTTTATGAAAACTGACTCTGGAGTGAAATAGATATCTTTTTTCTAGTGCGTGGTACATTGCTTATATTAATAAATAACGTTTTGGTCAAGTGCTACTGTGATGTCTTTTTGTGTGAAAGTCTTTAAGAGTGTTGCTTAGTGGTTAGTCAGGAAAAAAAGTTGTGTGTTACAGCAAGCCTCTGGTAAAGTGCTTCAACTGCTTTGCTGGAAGGTGTCAAGCAAAACAGTTGAGAGGGTTTGGAACTGTAAAAAGACAACAACTGCAATTTTTCCTAGGTGAATTTCCATCACTGGGGGTTTACTTTTGTACGCAAAAGGGGATCTACTCTATATGCTTCCTACTATCCTTTCACTGGATTTCAATGCCATGTCACTTTGCTCCCAGTTCCCAAAGGTCTGAAGAAGATGGATTATTGATACCATTATCAAATGTTTGACCATGTGTCAAAGCCAATTCAGAGACTGTAGAGGACCATAATGCCACAATACACTAAGATTGAGGTCATAAAAGCTACAGATGCATAACTCTTTTGACCCGAATTTGCCAAAAAATGTCAGTTCAAATTTGCTTTATTTGTAGAGCTCCAAATAAGCCTCACCCCGTGATCACAACCTCGGTGACTTTGACCGAGGCATGACTGCTAGTGTCAGACAGGCTGGTCTGAGTGATTTCAACACTCCTGACCTTCCTAGAGTGTCATATACAACCTCTAGAGTTTATGCAGAAAGGTGCAAAAAATCTGCTGGTGATAACAATTTGCAAATGGAAATAACTTGTCGATAAAAAGGTTAGGAGGAGAATGTGCAGCCGCTCCAAGCTAACTGGAAAGTTACTGTAAAATTGTGTTATAATAGCAATAGTATTTTAATAGCAATATTGAAAGAAAGTACTTTAGGGACAATGGTTCATATGTGAGGCTTGCAAAGTTGGCGTTGGAGGAAGAGGTTTGTCAACCAGAAGACATGACTGTGTCTCACTAACACCTTGTTTTAACTCTTTAATTGGTGTCACCAGCACTGGCTCTTTACTTTCAGTTTCAATCACTGGCTGAGTTTAGGCTCCAAAAACACTTTGGTTTAGGAAAAGACTGTGCTCTGGGTTAAAATGCACCCATTCACTACACTAACCTTCAACATGTAACATGACACTCACTAAGGGCATTTCAAGTGGTCCTTTAAAAGCTCTCATATTGAGGCTCAGATCATACTATTGTCATGACCTGGCACATCATGCCACCCACGCCAAAAGACACCTGTGAGATGCCAGCGGTTTTGACAAAAAGGATAAATCATTTGCCCTGCGGACTGACAACCAAGTCTTTATGGCTCCTCCAACCCTAAGGGGGAAAGACCATGTTAGGTTCCAGTCCTGTCAGTCTAGAACATCAAGGTTGAGGCTGCAGTGGACACAAGTCTACCAAAACTGTTGAAGACAGCAGCAAATCATTAGACTCGTTGTTTTCTGAGGCTGCAGTCTGTAGGCTCAATCAAGACAAAGGACCTGATTTAATTACATGTTCTGCGTGCACACAGTGACAAGTAAGAGCTAAGAACTCAGAGAGTTTTGTGACTGATCCTGCTGCATATGTATTTCTATGAGTTCCTTTCTAAAGGGGTAAAATATAGCAATCAGACTTAACATTATGACCACTGACAGTGACAATGAATACAACTGATTATCTCGTCACCATCACACCTGTTATTGGATGGGATAGGGAGCAAGTGAACATTTTGTCCTCAGAGTTGATGTGTTAAAAGCAGGAAACAATACGAAGAATTCTTAATAATAAATCCTTTGAGTCCTCTGATGAAGAAATTTCTTATCCACAAATATGATTAAAGAGAAGATTCACCTAAGTGACCCAAGAAGGTTTCATTTGATTAAGCTCTTGGTGGTATTATCTTTAACCTTGAAATGACTACTAAGTTCCAAATTTACAGAAAATGTATTTGGCTAGTGCACATTTATTGGTTTTATAGACTTTTAATCCAATGTTCTGATTGGTAAATTCACAAATTAGGACATCTCCGTACAAAGAATGATTTACAACTGTCCTGAGGCAGTCTGCTTGCCTAATAACAATGATACCACTGATATCCAGTGACAGATGCATGAGCATGTCATTGCTTTACCCCGAGTTTGGTGACCTAGTTTGAAGCAAGCGGCATGAACAGAGTACAAGCGAGAGACAGACAAATAAGTGGAGTCAAAGGGTGGCTGTTCCAGCGTAGCTCCACCACCGCAAAAACTGGAAGAAGCTCCTGCCACCTACGCGGTGCAAAAAGCAGGATGGCATGCTTGCGCTGCAGTGAAAGCGGAGAAAGAAAACCCCAGCACAGTGTAAAACTGAGCTGTCAGAGAACGTGTGTGTGAATTTAACTCATGAATTTGTTCATGCCTGTGAAATGACAGCTTTGCTTGAAAGAGGAGCTGACATGCCTGTGAGAAAACCTACTGTAGGGAATATGTGCATGTTCGCATACTGTACTTTTACTTTCATAAGGTAAAATGTTCATGCGTGACCACATGGCTGCCTAAGTGAGGAGGGAGTCCTTTTAGCAGTTTAGTGTGTGTGCATTAATGTCACTACTGTGTTTGTGTATTTGTGTGTGTGTGTCTGTGATATGATATGAGAGTGTGTTCGTCACAGGAAAATAAACCAGTATTTGTGGTGCACAGATGTAGGATTCGTGGCTGTGGGTGTTTTTCCTACATCATCGTAATTATGTTTGTCAACATTGCGTCTGACCAATCACATTGTTGTGATGTTTAGCTTTGTAATGTGTAAAGAAAAAAAAGAAATGCTTTTATTTGTATAAAATTCTCTTCTGGAAAAAATGGTAAACATTAAAAACATTTTCTTTATTAGTTTGTATAATATAATACATTATCTAGTTAGATTTCCTACTAGATCCTACAAATTTAGGTTACTCATTAGAGGTGGGAATCACCATACATCCCACGATACGATATTATCACAATACTTAACGCACGATACGATATTATTGCAATTTTTAAAAATATTTTGCGATATTCAGATTCTGTACATAAAGGTAAACTTTATCAATATTCATATCTAATATCAAAGTCTCACACTCAGTCTTTCTCTCATTTCAGTCAGTTTTATTGTTGACAAACTGAACGGTTTGTATTACAGTCTAGTCCAACTTAACTGAATGCAACCATCTGGTACAATTATAGCTATTCTGAACTATGCAATTTCTGAAAACTATGCAGCCCATTCAGCAACTGAAGAATTTGAAAGTAAATTAAAACAAAATATAATTTTACATTAAATAAAAAAAGTTTTAAACTTAATTAAAAAAAAACATGTCTTAAATTAAAATAGGTAAACTGTCATATTTATTGCTGCCAAAAAACAAGTTAAACACATTTGGACAGTGAAGGAATGTCAGGATTCTTGCTCAGAAAAAGGATCAACATGCTCTGAAGTCAGAGTTCCAGTCCACAAAAACCTTTTTTGTAACAAAATATCGATTTCTGCTGTCCCTGTATCGATACATTATTAGCAAACAAAATATCACGATACTACACAGTATCGATTTTTTTGCCCACCCCTATTACTCATGTTGGTTTGCTAATAACACAAGCTAACTCGAATGGCTAATGCTAACTGAATGCTCAATGTGACTGGTCAGGTTATGCTAAAGGAACAACAACAAAACACGGATAAAAAACTGGGTCTGCCACAGAAACAGAAAGTGCCATAAAGAGGAGGTAGGTAAACTTAACCAAATCTTGAAGATAACCAGAGGAACCTAAAGTAAACACAATGCAGGACTCAGAAACAGAAGGAACTTTTGGCACTGCTAACGCTAGCTAAATACGTTTACCAAAGTTCTGTGTAATTATTTTAGCATTGTTTAAAAAATAAAATGAAAAGGGTTTTAAAAAGGTTTTTTAAAATATTAAGCATTTTTTCAGAATATGAATCCTGTGTAACAAGGGATGGACATGATCCCAGTACATCCATCTGATAGCAGTACAAATCACCAAACACGCTGATGCAAGTTACCATTTTTGTCACAGAAACGTAACGACATACCCCTACCTCTTAATTAAGAAATCTTTCAGTAGGCACAAGCGTGACTCCACATGGAGTTGTGTGGGAGGGTGTAGCAGCCAGACTGGATGTGGGCCAGAGATTAGGAGTGAAGAGGCAGACTAAGGAAAGGAGTTGTTCTTTTCTTCTACCACCGTGATGTTGCATTGTGCTTGTAATATATGAACAACTGTTAAGAGAAGAAACTAACATGGCAGACATTGTAAAGCTCAGTAAGTAAGCACTGTTGCTGCTATCAATGCATTTAGTTATCCTAACAGCAAAATTAACCCAGTAGCTGACACGTAACTAAAGCTCAAAAGCCAGAGAAATGGATAATAAGCCACAGGTGAACTCAATCAAGGTGGGAAAATAGGGGGGGGGCAAAAAACAAATCCACATGAGGAACCAATCTCATGTGACAGGGAGTAATCTGAGGAGTAAGGATTGTACAGCAAGTAGGTAAGGACAAAGGAAAATAACACTATACAAACTATTTGGTTATTAATACAATACTGTCAACTTGGCTCTTTGTGTGTTATTATTAATCAGTTAAGTCACAGAGACAGTGTCACCATGTCTGTGGAGCTACATTTAAAAAATTAAGTGTTTTAAGTTACAGTTTTTATAGCAAGCTATTCAAATTTCACTCCTTCCACTAAGTGGCGGATCATTGTTGGTTGGCTACACTAAACACAGCAGTTCGCCATAATGTTAGGGTTTGTTGAGCATGTTATAAATGACTTTATTGTTACGAAATCAGTTTCACCCCGTTCTTTTTATTCCTCGGGCATCCAGAGACGGCACCGGACCCAGTAGTCATTTCACAAAACCTTTATTCGTCTTTATTTAAGCATGCATCTTCTAGAAGGGAAGACGTGCAAGGCCGGTGTCCCTCTGCAGATCTTCCACTTCTTTGTTTGTTACAGTCAGAAGTGACCCCATCATAAAACCCCCATGGTGTGCTGCAAACTCTGTGTTTGTGTGTGTATATGCACGAGCACGTGAGTGCCTGTATGTGCGCGTACCCGTATGTCTATGTGAGTGCACGTGAGTGACTGTATGCGCGTACCTGTGTGCATGTGTGAGTGCATGTGAGTGAGTGTGCATGTAGGTGTGGGTGCGTCGTAACAGTCAAAGCACTGTGTGTGTATGTCTCTGTGTATGTGACTTCCTGCCGGCCATAAAAGTAATCTCCTCACCCAAGCTACACCAAATTCCTTTAGACAACATACAAAAAACAGTTAACATATTACAAACACTGAGACCCCACCTCTGCATCCACTAGGCCATTGGTCTCTTGTTGTCTTACATTTACAGATAAGGCAGAGAGTCTCCTGCAAACAATTATGGCCGTTTATTAGATTCAAGTTAAAGCATCAGTATCCCCCAACTGTAGCTTCCTGTCTCCTTTTATGACAGCAGACCCCCAGTGTCAATAAATTCCTTTCCCTCTAAACAATTACACACACTCTCAGGCCTACAGCTAAGCCAAACTGAAACACAGACAAATCCTTCCTTATTCCTCTGATCTAAACAAATTTAACACATCATATTATAATAATTATTTTCTTGTACTCACATTGTGGAGGAGAGGGTGTTCGAAAACAACAAGTTAAGGTATGATGTCGTCCCCCTCTGTGTTTGATTTTTTCCCTAGTCTTGTATACAGACCATCCCACCCACCTGCTCATAGTGCTCTGCGAGGAGAGGGCTGAGCGCTGCAATCAGCTGGCAGAGCAGATGTCCACAACGACCAATCAGAAATATTTTATGCTACATTAAAGTGTAATTCAACCCCCAGTCTTTATTTTCCTGAGCACACCCAACCAGTTTGCATGACAACAGGTTGAATGCGCATCACACCTTTCTTACCATTGCTCAAATGAGAATGCTAATAACCCTCAGCATATCTGCAGAGGGGGGAAATTGCTACCTTTCTTATTTTTTTTTGTTGTCATTTCTAGCATGAAGAATAATGTGGTGAAGCTAAAATATTTCCACAATTTGCTAAAAGAATTTCTAAAACAAGCGCTGTAGATGTTTTTCTTTTGTTTCTTGGTTTATCACACACATCAATCTTTTTTTAAAAGCCCTTTTCAAACAAGTAAAACCCAAAACAAAGTACTCTGAATTGAAAGAGCTTGAGAACAAAGCAAAAATAGATTTTAGCCTCTTTAAGTCTTTAAAAAGTCTGTAAAGACAGACTGTGCAGTGGGAGCATTGCACATGTCCTTTACTGCAGAGCATCTGATAACTGGTGCTAAGATTGGAAGGAAAGTCTTCAAGTTTCATGAGGACATTTCACCTCTCATCCAAGAGGCTTCCTCAGTTCTAAAACCAAATTGTAGGTATTTAAACCCTAGTGGGGGTTGTCCTTTAAGAGGGTCTTTGACCCACAACTAATCGTGTGCCTCTTGGCATGAGCCAAAGTTTGAAAAAAGGCATGGGCCATTATCAGCAGAGGTTTTGATTAAAACCATCTTGAGACCTTGCCTCATCCTATCATGTGACCTATTGGGGTCACCCGACACAAGATGCGATAATCCCTGGTAAGGGATCATAGTTGGTTGTCATAAGCCACGCCCTCTGTTCAACAATGGTCGGTCACAGTGGACATAAGCTGTGTCCCAGTTCCTAGGCCACATCCTAGGCCGCCCATGTAGACTGCAAAGACCGGGTCCTTTGCTTATTCAAGTGACTTTTATATCACGTTTAACCTGAGCAGTGAAAGACCACGGGAGGTCTGAAAACGATGTGTCGGGAGTTTGCTGTTCTCACTGGCTCTAGTGAGCCTCGACCTCCCAGTCAGCTATCGAGCTGGTGGGTAACAGACACTTCACATCAGACACGTCAGCGTACTTTTGCAAATATGTGCTATCTTGATAAATCAAACTTTTAAGATATTTTCAACCTGTGTAAACTTCAAATATCTGCTTATTTTGTGACCCAGAAAGAGCAATAAGAGTAATATTAAAACTAATAATATTAAAAATAGTAGCTGCCACTATTGCTGGAAACTGGAATTGGCTGGGGCAATGCACTATGAATACTGGGATATGGCCACGAAAGATAGACCCAACCCATCGGGGGAAGCGAAGGATGCATTTGGAGCAGCCTTTGAATTGGGACAGCCTTCGTCGCCTGGCTGTGACGTAATCAGCCTTCAATGCGGCCTCCGAAGGATGCGGCTTAGGAATTGGGACACAGCCTATGTCCACTGTGACCGACCATCGTTGAACAGAGGGCGTGGCTTATGATGTCTTGATGTCTAGATGGCTTCCTTTACTCCTCTTTTCTTCTGCCTTTTTTCACAGACTACCATAACCAGGATAACGACACAGACACATTTAGCAAATTATTAACAATGAAATTTAATAACTACAATGGACATTTGATCTGTGCCATAATATCAAGACAAAATCTGAGAAATCACCTTGCTTTAAGACCTGGGAATATTATTTAACTCTGAATGTAGGAAACTGCACTATCAGCAGTCAGTTTTCACAGGCTAACAAGCACTGAGCCGACTCATAAAGACAAGCCACACCACATGACTCCTTAAACCATGACTTGAAAATAAAGAGGAGCTTTTAGTATTATTCAGCTCTGAGCGATATTTCCCCCAGGCTGTATGAACCACTAACAACATCAACTGTGTGCACAGGGCAGCCCGGATGTTGCCTGAGAGGTAAAGCTCAGGGTAGTGCAGTCTGTAAATAATTTAAACCAATTAAACTTTTGATCTCTCCCCATCACACACACAGAAACATTGCCTAGGTCCCACTTTTACTACAGTTTTCACATGCCTTGAGGTGGTTCACGGAGGGAGCGATCAACGATCCTGAGGGTAGTGCGCCAAGTCAAACCCACCCCCTCCCGCTAACCCTTCTACAACATCATATTAAACAGATACAGAGCATGTTTTTCAGGTATCCCATTTTACGATGGCACTGGTATGGTACCGGTATGTAGAGTAGATGGCTATAATAACTTGGGATCATAGCAATGACTCTATCTTGAGCAGATCTGAGCAGGGCTGACAGATATACCGGTATGAATAAATACTCCGTGTGTGTGTGTGTGTGTGTGTGTGTGTGTGTGTGTGTGTGTGTGTGTGTGTGTGTGTGTGTGTGTGTGTGTGGAGCCTTCACACATATTGCTCTCATGGTCCATGAAAAGGGAGTATCTGCAAGTGACTTGGCAGCCTGGACTGCCTGGTCAATTTCTACCAATATAACAATGTCATATTAAATGAAGATTAATCATTTTGTTGCCTGGTAAAAAACATCAGTTGCTGGAAGCACACACTTGTGGGAATTCTTGGATGCATCTTGTAGTATTTCCAGTGCCTGTTTCAGGCAACGTGACGGACTGACAGATGGACTGACAGTGCCACATCTCGAAAACAAGGTCTATTAAAAGCCGACTGCTTTTCCAAATCTTCATCTCCAACGAGTGTGGAGTATTTCTTGGTTTAATGTCATTATTTACAAGCATTAGGACCCAACGTGAATTTGAATTATGTTAAAGCGTTTACTATTAAAGCCACAAAAAATGGCTGGTTTGGTTAGCTGAAAGGTTTTAAGGAGTGTTATGACTGAGGCTTGTGAAGTCTGGAAAACTCTGCAAAAATAAACTGATTGTTTATCAAATGCTAGCCAATAAATATGATTATTATGATTGTCTTGCAAACCCAACAGCTGTCGTAAAAGAAAACATACGAATATTCAAGATAAGAGACCTGTTGAGTCAAACATACAAAAGTCAATCAGGGACTATTGTTTTTGTCACATAGTCTCGACCTGTCTTCACTGTGAATGAGTTTAGCTACACTGCAAACTATAAACACAACTTTAGGCTAAATGCTTACCTTGTGGCTACAAAAACGGGTCTATAACATTATGGTTTGCTGCATGTCTCTGATTCAGCTGTGCAAGGCACATATAAAGTTTCTTTTGGCTGCTCCCTTATTCACAGGGGGTTGCCATATCAGATGGTAGACATTATGACAAAAGATGTCCTTCCTGACATAACCTTTCCAGCGATTTGTGTCTCCTTTCAACCAGGGATCCTTCTATTAGAACCACTATAGCTCCAATAATCATATTTCAGACAGGATGCTGAAACATAATCACTCTTCTAAAAAGGTATACAGTAAATACACAGTAAAATTTGCATTCAATTAAAGGCGTGCTTCTAGTTTAAGATCCCTCTGATCTTGAACCAAAAACTGCAACTGTACCCAGCTGTACTCAAAGACACAAAGATTATGTTATTTCAAGTTGTTGCCCATAACACAATAAATGTCTCCCTGACCTTGAGCAGAATTTGGGTGAAGGTGATTGTTGTGTGTAAATTTCAGTAAAATCTGGCCAATACTCTGGGAGGAACAGCGATTTTACTGAATTAAAAATGGATGGACGGCACTACGAATGGGATCATGGCTTATTGATGCACGTGAGGAGCGGAGGATGGCTGTGCGGTGTGATCCATTAGACAAGCTACTGTAGCTCAAATTGCAGAAGACTGGCAAGTTTATCAAGTTTGACTAAAATTTTATGCAATCCAAACTAAATTCTTTTAGTTCACCTTCTATAAACTTGAAAGTTCATTACTTGTGTCTTGACTTCCTTTTTTCTGTTTTTCTGTCACAGGTTTTGCTGGATATCTGCTGTTTATGTTTCAAGACTGTAAAGTTTTTTTTAAGATAACTTAAACTATTACTTAACCACATCTGCTAGCAGACTGCCTGTGACCTGTCTTCACTCTTTTATCCTTTACCTTGTTAGACATTACCTTTCTTAGAGTTCAAAAGAATTTACAGAGCAAAACTCCACCAATAAGTACTCTTCATCACGACACGGACAGACAGCTCCAATTTTCTGTCTCAGGTCAAAGTCATATTTATTATGCTTAAAGTATTATTGTTACAGCCTTTGCATCCCCTTCTTGGTGGTACTTTAAAGTTTTATTTTCAGTTAAGAAAGGAGGAAAGTGGAAAAATTGATTACAGTGACAGCTGGTTGGAATAGCACTGCTGCAAATTTATGATGGGGTGATCCTTTCTAGTGATAATGGAAAAATCTGGACATGGAAGATTATCAATTTTCATTCTGCCTTAACCATCTGATTTTACTGCCCCAGCAGCAGGAAATGCAGGATAAGCCAGATGGGGTGGATAACATATTTCTGTGGGGTAATAACAGCGATGCCATTAGCTGATTTTAGGGAGCAGCATGTGAAATTCTTATGGTCAGTAATAAGGCTGCTGCTGCTGCTCATTTTTGATGATGAATCTGTGATGAATCAAATCTGTGTTTTTCATGCTGAAGATGACTTATGATCAAAGCAAAGGGAATCACAAATCTGTGTCAGCAATCTCCTTTGTCAGTGTCTAGAGGGAATTCATCATTACAGTCATGCAACACTAAATTTTGATTGAGTCCTGATCAGTGACAGTATCAAATGAATTCAACAAGATATTCATTCATCAGCTGCAGCATGGAAAAGGCTGTACTACGGGCTGCAATAAGAGCTGCTTAGCAGAACAGAAAAAGAACAAGGCTTCAGTCGCACTTTGGAGAGCAGAGCAAGCTGTAATATGTATGTGAAAGTGGTACAAGTAGAATATCAAGTATGAATGAGCATTATTTGTAAATTATTCCGTGTTTGCAAGAGAGCACATCAGGAGAAGTTCACCATTTACATGGGTTATGTTATTTCTTGCTAATGGTTCTTGCTTTTCCTGGATTTTTCTTTAATGGGATGGCATGCAGGGAACCAAGACACAGTTAAGGAGTTCCATAAGAAAAATCAATCAATGAATGATTGAAACTGGAAGATGTAATGTTAGACAGTCCTCCTGATTCTATCAACATGTATTAGGAAAATTCGCTGCCCTGTAAAAAAAATGGCTGCCGTTCTAAAGCACAACATTTAGGTCCAGTGTAATGTAGCTAGCAAAATGCAGTTTGGTAACAGCTACAACATTTGCTGGCACCGCCCCAGTAATCCTCGTTTAGTCTTCCCCAGTTCTTGCTTAGAGTTATAGGGCCATACCGTCAAGAAGCAGGTTTAGCTGTAGATGTAGGTTTCGTTAGCTTAGCCGTCTTGATGCTGTGGCATCATGACATCCTTGTTTTAACCATGATGACAGGAACTTAAGGTCAAAGAGTAGCTAGCAGAGCTAGCTAAGTTATTGCTAGACTTATTGCCATGCAGCTCCCTGAAAAATGTCATTTTTGAAAAGTGCATTAATTTGTGTACTTTCAAGGTGCTGATAGGAGGACTTTGCTAGCTAAGTCTCTTTGTTGTTGTTTTTTTTTTTTTTCATTTATAGATTTTCCACCATGATCTTCGTATTATTTGACTCTCTGATCGTCTGCAATCAGAGAGTCAAACTAGTCAGTGAATGAACCATGCAGTGTTTTCAGACTTAAGCGTCACCTCAGGTGTCTTTCTTCTGGGAGACAGATTCCTTGTTTTCTGACTATATGTAAACCTGCCTTGAAACTGAAGGAAACACAAGTCATAAAGTCATATGTACTTCCCTTTATACATCATGTATAGTATTATGTTTAATGTACGTCAAAAAACTAATTCAGTCTTGAGTTAGTCTTCTAACTTAACAGACAGTGTACCCATCCTCAGCTTTAATTTTTTTTATTGTTGCAATCAGTGTTGGGACTAACGCGTTATTAAGTAACACGTTACAGTAACTACGTTATTATTGTGGTAACGAGCACGGTAACTAGTTATTATGCCAAAATCAGGAACGCGTTACTCGTTACTGGGATTTAGATAGGGTCGTTACGCGTTACTTTGTATGGTGGCTATCGCGGAGCTTCCACAGATTCAGTAACATTAGCAAGTGGTGGAGACCAGCAAGTGGATGAGGGAAAGGGGAGGCAGGAGGAAGAGAGACCCGAGGCGGCCGCTGGTCCGAGTGTCAGGTGAACTGAACTTCAGGTAAGAAGTTATGACCTGCAGTCTATCTGGGTCAGATATAAACCAAGTTTAGATGGAGTTTATTTTCGTTATGTTGACTTTTTCCGTACTGCGTACTAGCTAGCATGATGGAGTTTCTATAAAGCTGGGTGGATGCTATGATGTTGAACTTTATTTTGTTCATAAGGTTAGTAGAGTTGCCAACCGTCCCATAAAAAACTGAATCGTCTCGTATTCAGAGAAAATATTACGTGTTTCGTATTGAGGTGAAAAGGAAGCAGTTTGTCCCGGACTTTATAGGAGTTCAGCTAGAATGGAAAAAAACATAAAGCTGGAGCTGCACAGCTGCCTCTTCTTCTCTCCCCCTCCCTCTCCTGTTTCTACTTCAATCATGAAACTAATCAATGATCAGCTGATCGGCTTTTCTCCTTTGTTTGTTTATCGCCCACTTTGCCCCAGAAAGAGGAAACCAGCGGATGTCGCGTTAAACAACAGCACTACGTTTAAGCTTGATCAGCTGTTGTTAGAATTTATTTAATATTAATTTCTAGTATCAGCTGATGTTTGCTGGAGCCACAGCTGTAAAGCTGCTGGTCATGATATCGGTTTGAATATGTGATGAGAGGGAAACATGAAGATGAAACCAGGAGATGTCCTTACTGAATCATCAGAGCTGTGATGGAGAAACAGGTTTACCTTTTAGGTGACATGAATGAGTTGAAGGGAAGTTATGAACTGTTTCTGAGAGACAAATAATACCAGGATCCTTTTTCTATGTAGCTGACAGCTGGTAACTCTGCAGGGGCGGGTCTAGCAAAGTTTTGCCAGGGGGCCGGGTAGGGCATTAACAGGGAAAGGAGGGCACAAGGAAATACTTTTCTTTCTTATTCTCATTTAAAATGTCTAGCTTTTAAAAAATTATTATCTGAATCTTACAACAAACGATTGATAGATTGATACATATATACCATCAAAACTGTGTACATCACTGTCACAACAGCGTTTGTTTGCATTCAAAGGCTTTATGATTTTTCCTATAATGGTGGGCTGGTCTCTAGTCAAAATGCCCGGGCCAATTTTCTGTCCCAGTCCAGCCCTGTAAGCAGCTCATCTTCAGTCTGGTGTTGCCTACATCTTCCTATTCGGAAGGCAGAATTTCCGAGTTCTGAGTACAATCGAAAGCACCACGACTACAGTTTTTGTGTTGGATGTAAAAAGCGCACATGACGCTGTGACGTAGGCTAGAATCATGGCGGTGGTCAACGACGGTCCAGGCGTGGGATTTCTCTCGTGGAAATATGCACATTATTTTTTTCTTTCTATTGGTAGGTGGCACAGTGCACTTGGGGCAAGTAAGCAAGCTAGAAGACTGTCAATCTTGCTGGGTATCCAGCTACGGAAGCAACACATTAAGATAAGATAAGATAAGATAAGATAAGATAAGATAAGATAACCTTTATTAGTCCCACACGTGGGAAATTTGTTTTGTCACAGCAGGAAGTGGACAGTGCAAAAGTTATGAGGCAAAAATTAGAATACAATAAGAATAAATACAGTACACAACTGTACAGAATAGAATAAAATAAAATACTATATACAGTAGAATAAAATAAAATAAATATACAATAAGATAAAAATAGAATACAAATACAAATACTATATACAACTGAGTAAAAATACAACGATGACAGAAAGGATTATTGCACTTAGTATTATTGCATATGTATGGATGTGTGTGCTTGATCAGTTAAAGTCTTTATTATGGAGTCTGACAGCAGTGGGGAGGAAAGACCTGCGAAATCTCTCCGTCCCACACCGTGGGTGCCGCAGTCTCCCACTGAAGGAGCTGCTCAGTGCTGTCACAGTCTGCTGCATGGGGTGGGAGATGTTGTCCATCAGGGATGACAGCTTAGCCGCCGTTCTCCTGTCACTCATCACCTCCACTGGGTCCAGAGGGCATCCTAGAACAGAGCTGGCCCTTCGGATCACCCTGTTCAGTCTCTTCCTGTCCCCAGCAGAGATGCTGCCGCCCCAGCAGACCACGCCATAAAAGATAGCAGAAGCCACAACAGAGTCATAGAATTTCTTCAGGAGTGGGCCCTCCACTCCAAACGACCTGAGTCTCCGCAGCAGGTACAGCCTGCTCTGCCCTTTCCTGTAGAGGGCGTCTGAATTATGAGTCCAGTCCAGTCTATTGTTCAGATGAACACCAAGGTACCTGTAGCTGTCCACAGCCTCAATGTCCATACCTTGGATGTTCAGTGGTTGCAGTGGAGAATGCTTGTGCCTGCGGAAGTCTACCACCAGTTCCTTGGTTTTACTGGCGTTGATCTGGAGGTAGTTCAGCTGGCACCAGTCCACAAAGTCTTGGGTCAGACCTCTGTACTCCTTGTCGTCCCCATCAGTGATGAGGCCGACTATTGCAGAGTCATCAGAGAACTTCTGCAGGAAGCACTGGGTGGAATTGTGGGAGAAGTCTGCAGTGTAGATGGTGAAGAGGAACGGAGCCAGAACCGTTCCCTGTGGGGCCCCCGTACTGCAGACGACCCTGTCCGACACACAGCCCTGAGTCCTCACATACTGTGGTCGGTCGGTGAGGTAGTCCAGGATCCAGGTAGTGAGGTGATGGTCCACTCCAGAGTTCACCAGCTTGTCCTTTAGAACCGAGGGAAGAATGGTGTTGAAGGCACTGGAGAAATCAAAGAACATGATTCTCACAGTGCTTCCAGCGGTCTCCAGGTGAGCGAGGGAACGATGTAGGAGGTGAATGACGGCATCATCCGCTCCAATGCCAGGCTGGTAGGCAAACTGAAGTGGGTCCAGTGATGAGCTTATTAGGCGCCGAAGCTGAGCCAGGACCAACCGCTCCAGGGTCTTCATCAGGTGGGGTGTCAGAGCCACCGGCCTGTAGCTGTTGAGGTCCTTGGGGCGTGAAGTCTTTGGCACTGGTACAACACAGGAGGTTTTCCAGAGCTGTGGGACTCTTCCCAACCTCAGGCTCAGGTTGAAGAGGTGCTCCATCACCCCACACAGTTGGTCCGCGCAGGACCTGACGACCCTCGAGCTGATGCCATCTGGACCCGCTGCCTTCTTGCCATTAATCCTCCTCAGTTCCCTCCTAACCTGGGTGGTTGAGAGAGACAGGCTGGAGCCTTGTGTTGAGTGTGTATTGGATGCTGTTGTTGGGGGTGGGGGGGAGTGAGCAGGGTGAATAGAGGAGGTGTGAAGTGTCAGAGGTGGAACAGCAGCAGTGGGGGTGGGTGAGTCTGCAGCCGATGTTGCAGACTGCCTCATGGCTGAGTCAAATCTGTTGAAGAAATGATTCAGTTCATTTGCCCATCTCACATCCCTCCCAGGCAGAGAGTTCTGCTGTTTGTGGCCCGAGATGGTTCTGAGGCCTCTCCAGACTTCACCAACGTTGTTTTGTTGAAGCTGGTTCTCCATCTTCTGCCTGTAGCTCTCCTTCCCATTCCTTATCAGTCCCCTCAGCTCTCTCTGCACCCTTTTCAACTCCTCTTTGTCTCTGGATTTGAAGGCCCTCCTCTTCTGCTTGAGGACGGTTTTAATTTCTGGGGTAATCCAAGGTTTGTTGTTGGAGAAACACCGTACAGTCCTGGTAGGTACAGTGTTATCCACACAGAAGTTTATATAGTCAGTAATGCATGTAGTAAGGCTGTCGATGTCCTCACCGTGGTCATCACAAATCACCTCCCACACAGTCGACTCAAAACAATCCTTAAGAGCCTCCTTGCTCTCCTCTGACCATCTCTGTACTGGGCGGGTGGCTGGTGGCTCCCTGCGCACTAAGGGCTCATACACAGGGACAAGGTGCACCAGGTTGTGATCAGATCTGCCCAGGGGAGGGAGAGGTGATGAACTGTATGCCTCTTCTGCATTGGCATACAGTAAGTCCAGTGTTTTATTGACTCTGGTTGGGCAGGTCACATACTGGGTGAAGGTGGGCAGTGTGGAGTCCAGTGAGGCATGATTGAAGTCCCCTGATATTATGAGAAGGGCTCTCGGTGATTGTGTTTGCAGTCTGCTGACCACAGAGTGGAGAGAGTCACAGGCTGCATCCGCGTTGGCCGAGGGGGGGACATACGCTGTTATCGTGATAACATGCGAGAACTCCCGGGGCAGGTAGTACGGACGCATGCTAACGGCTAACAGCTCAATGTCTCTGCTGCAGAGTTGCTCTTTTACAGTGATGTGCCCAGGGTTACACCATCTGTTGTTCACAAAAACTGCCAGTCCCCCTCCTTTCCTCTTACCGCTGTCTCTGGTCCTGTCCGCTCGCAGCAGCTGGAATCCCGGTAGTGTCACGCTTGTGTCCGGAGTTAGCGATGTTAGCCACGACTCCGTTAGCATCATGATGCTACATTGCCGGTACTCCCTCTGTGACCAGGTTAGCGACATGAGCTCATCCATCTTATTGGGCAAAGATCTTACGTTTCCAATAATTACAGAAGGAAGAGATGGTCGATAACGTCTCCTTCTCGGGCGACGGCGCTCCTTCCCAGCACGACACCCCCGTCTTTTCCTCCTCAGCTCGCTGGGAATATCGGGTCTGTCCGCCGGCAGTACCGCTGCAGGACTCAGCGCTAACAGCTGATCCTTACTGTAAACAAAGGATCTCTGCTCTGGGTCCCCAGACACGGGTGAAAAAAGTAGAAATAAACTGAGAAAAACGACCAGGACTAGGACAAAACGGTAGAACATGGTTGCAAAGTCTAATTACTAATACGTTAGTTATAAAAAAATTACGAGAAAAAAGATAAGAAAGAAAGAAACTCAGAATGAGCAGAGCTGCTGTAACAGGCTGCCGCACACGGGGGGCGCCGGAAGTACCATGGAACAAGAGAACAAGAGAATTCTGAGAAAAACCAAAGTTACTTTCACTAGTAACTAGTTATTTTGAAAGTAAAGAGTTAATGGACTCTTTACCTTTTTTTTTAAATAATATGTGGCTTCGCGACGAAAGTATTTCAACATGGGATCTGTTTCCTGAATCACCGGATGGTTGAGTTCATATCATTATTAGAGATGGCACGATACCACTTTTTTATGTCCGATACCGATATCATACATTTGGATATCTGCCTATACCGATATGAATCCGATATAGTGTTTTTTAATCAACAAAACTGTTTTTTTAAATATCTTGCTGCATTTTGTATAAGTTCATACTCAAGTTTAAAACAACAACTACACTAAAGCTATTCTGTTATACCTGTATGCAAAAAAAATATTTCATAGTTCAGCAATACTGATCAATCTAATAAACTTAAACCTACACCATCCTCCCTATTCTGGTATTTTAAAGAGTACTTAGTGTAAATATTAAGCAACCTAACTAATAGGGTTCCAACTCCCAGCAACAACAAAAATAAATAAACAAAAAATAGGGAACCACCCCTCACGCTCCACCTCATGATGCTTAATCGACGTAATCAACCTTAATTTGATGCAGTGTGAAAAAAAATGCACAGAAATCAATTATTTTTCATGGATGGATGGATGGATGGATGGATCTTTCTTCAACAAAATTGCAGACTGCACAGATGGTACCTTCCCAAAGGAAAAAGTACTATAGCTTACTAGGGTATATATATTAGACTTAATAGTTACTATATACAGTAATTGACTTCTATTCCTTTTACATCAAATTAAAACTTTGGGTGTCAGATAATTATTTATTAAAAGCTAGACATTTTAAATGAGAATAAGAAAGAAAAGTATGTCTTTGTGCCCCCTTTTCCCTGTTAATGCCCTATCGGCCCCCCTGGCTAAACTTTGCTAGATCCGCCCCTGCACAGTTACCAGCTGTCAGCTACGTAGAAAAAGATCCTCGAGTAGAAAGTAATATTAAATAAATTCTAACAACAGCTTATCAAGCTTAAACGTGCTGCTGTTGTTCAGCCACTGGTTTCCTCTTTCTGGTGCAAAGTGGACCAAAAACAAACAAGAGAGACGGACTCGCGACAGAAAAGCCGATCAGCTGATCATTAAGCAGTTTCATGATTGAAGTAGCAGCAAGAGAGGGAGGGAGAGAGAAGAGGCGGTCGCTCCATATATCGTTTGTTAAGCTTAACGCAGGAATGCTTTACAAACATTCAGAGATGGACTTACACACTTGCTGTACTTCTCTCGGGGATAACTTTGTCGGAGATGAAATGCCGGGTTGCTAGCAGGGCTGGACTGGGACAAAAAATCGGCCCGGGCATTTTGACTAGAGACCGGCCCACCAGGATAAAGATTGAAAATGTGACGTCATTCAGGGGTAAAACCGCAAAGGATTCTGGGAACTTGTGGCAAGGGGTACTAGCGCACGCAGGCGTTCAATTGAACTCAGTTACACAGCAATAAAAAGAAACCCAAAAAATGGCAAGAAGCTGTTGTATTATTAACTGCAATAGCTGGTCGCATGACAGCCACGGGAAGCCGACGGGTAAAGAGATCTTTTTTTTTTTAATCGGATTACGTCGTTGAAGAGAAATTTTTTAAGCCATGTTTCCGAAGTAAGCCGACGGATGGTCTGGATATACCAAATATAACGTCTCAGAACACTCCAGCTCACATGTTAGTCTGCTCCAAACATTCCCACAAAGGTCAGAGTTTTGTAGTAGTTAATACGTCATTTTTCTTAACATAATTGGTGATATAGGTTACAAGCAAGTCTGGTGCTGAACAGAAATTGTCATGCTATGCTCCTTTATTTATTGTGCATTGCGTTTCGCTTCTGTTATTACCATGGTACATTGACAAAAACATATACTTTTATTCACAGGATAAAACAGTTGTTTTGTATCACTAATTGTCCAGTGCGATTACAACATACAATATTATTGTCACTGCTACATTTCTGTAATGAACCAGAAATTATTTCCACTACTAATTTATTACCGTTGAGCTCAAAGGTTATATTAATAAACGGTTAACAAATGTGTATTTATGACGACGATTTGTGAGACTGGTAAACTTACCTTTGTTCGTACGATGGTCTTTCGTTCTACACGGTGCATTTCAAGGTCCTGTACCCATCCGTCAGTAAACTGTACCTGGGCTTGTTGCAGTGACCTGAAGTTACTAAACTTCATGAGTGTATGCACTCACTCCAAGAACCGTATAATTATAAATCTGAGCGTGGTGAAAGTTGGGCAGCACGCTGACGTCTTTTGTCCCTCTGTGTGCTCGTAAGGGTCTGACCCTTTCACTCCTTTGATTTTTTCCTCGTATTTTTCTTTGTCTTTTCGTCGAGTCTGTCTTTGTACGGACCGGCATTGTTCTCCTTTTGTTTTGTACATACCTTTTTTGTGCTGCAAAGAAAAAATATGGGGATGTCTCACCGAAATAGCTCCAGTTGTTGTTGCATAAAGTTACTGTATATCTCAGTTTCTGATCAAAACATTAATCTGTTGAGATCATCTGTTAACCCACTGCTGATAAAGACCACAAACATTTATTGCAATCAATTTCTTCAACATAATTCTTTGAGTAAAACAAACATTTCATGGTACAACAACAGTGCGGTTAAATTTTAGTTCTTGGATGTATTGGTCATTTTTTTACTGCTAGCAACAGTTCCAGGAGATACAAAACAAGATTCATAGTCATGATCACCTAAACATTTATTCTCTGTTTATCTCCAGTTTGGTCTTACCAGCTCCTGAGGGGAAATTCTAATACTAGCTGCAAATTGCTGCACAACGTGCACTAGATCCTGACTGATTGTCAGGGTTCCTGGGTCGTTGACCCAGTGCTTTCAGTTTCAAAGCAGCCTTGGAAAATAACTGATTGTGAGTCTTACAAGAACCCAGCTGCCTTACAAGGCACACATAATGTTATCATAGTTACACTAATCTTTCCTCATCGATACGCACCCACAGGCATCTCTGTGAGATACAAAAAGATGCAAAATATAAAAGTCAGTGTTACAATGTTATCATGTAAACAGCGCTACAAGTGCTTCCACTTTCCCGAATGCAGCTATAAATCATTGGAAGCTTCCTGGACAAATGATGATCTCCCATTTCCCAGATACTCTGTATTAAGTTGGTATTTCCTCAGTTTGATCTCCTGCTCATTGTTGTGCACAAAAGCCAGCGCTCAGGGGAAATCCACTGACCATCCCACTCATTACAGGGGAGTGATTAAGAGAAATGAGCAGGCGTCCTCCAAACATCTGTGACAGCTCTGTTAGCCTTTTTGGATCCTATGAGGGGGAACCTGAGTCAAAGTCATCACGAACACCAGCTGTCACCAGCGGGCACAAACTCCCCTGAGGTTTCCGATCGGGATATTTTTACTGTGTCACATGAACACTTTGTATTTTAAGCATTGTATTATCTACTTGGATGGTTTCTAATTTACTTTCAAATATTGATGCATCTGGCTCCAAGTTTAAAAAGGCTCCAAACCGGCAGGATTGCTACTGTCTTGTAGAATAATAAAAAATACAATCTTATAGGCTTTCACAAAGTCGGAATTTGAAGGGGGGACGTTCCAATTGGCCATTCAGGCGGATTTAAAAGCAGCTCAGCCAAAAAGAGAAAAAAAACTGTCCTACTTTATCTTACCCTGTATTCTATTCACATATATATTTCTTTATGCAACTGGAATCAAAGGATTTTAAATGTTGTTTTGCTTTTATCTAAATCAGACAAGTTGGTACAGTGGGTGTCTTAGTGGTGCCTGGTCTCTATTAAAAGTTACACATGCCTAACCGCGTGGAACGCCAATGTCTTCAAGTCAATATAGCACAAATTAATAAACCTGAGGTAGAATCAACTCCAGCCTTATGCCAGTTACTACTTTGCTAATTGCTCTCTCTAGATTCAGGACAATACTGGATGTCATATTAAGCAAAACACTTCACAGGTGTGAAACCTTCAGCAGAGCAGCAACTAGAAAATTACCCCTTTAAACTTGATATTAGGAAGCTTCTATCCTCTATAAGTTTTTCATATCCTAGCAGTATATTTAAATAATTTTGATAGAAAAAAGATCTGCTGATGCTTTAAAATATGGTCACAGTTTTGGATTCGACATAGAGAGACTTGATATTGTGGAACTCACAAGTTGACACCTCTAGAGAACCACAGCAATACCTTTACACTTTATCATTTGCAGGGCTGTTAGGGGGCCTGAATACATTACCTAGCACCCAGTGGAAAACCTCAGCCAGCCAAAGATGAGGTGTATATGGGGCAAAGCACGCATTCTGAACTTATATCACATTCTCAGCAGGACACACTTGAAAATAATGCTTAAGGGCAAAACCAACAAATAAGAAAGTGGACCAGTGGAAGGGTACATGCCAGACACAGACTTTCATTCATGTTACCACCTACAGAGGACTAAATCCATACCTTTGGACATGTGCAGGGTCATTACACCCATGATCGGACAGCTGAACTTCTTCTACGCCCCTTTTCCCCTTGGAGCACTTGTTGAGTATGGTGGCAAATTGAAGCTTATTAATCGTTTAAAGTTTGTAGGCTGAAATATCAGGATTTATCTGCCTGCATTAAGGTGGAATTGTCCGACAAAGTTTAAGAATAGTGTCTAACAACTTCTTCAAAGTGACTGGCTTGTGTGACCTGAGCTATTTTTTTTTTTCTTTTAAGCTCAGCTACAGGTCAAATGCTAAATACTTCAGCCAAATTTTTCCAATTGGTTGTTTGCAGAACTAATTATTGCAAATTACCGACAAAGAATATCCCTTGTGGACTGTTGTGGAAGTTTTCCGTTTAAATAAAGCCTGCAGACGAGCGGTGAGCGGTAGCTAACATTCTTTAATCAAAACATACAAAGAACAGACAACCAAGCTTGAGGAGAGCCTACATGACCGCGGGGCAGACGGTCAGCAGAGTCTCTCTGAGTCTAACATGGCTCTCAGTTAAATACCTTCTTCAGGAACAAAAGGCAGTACACAGCGACAGCACTGTTTCACACCTTAAGGTTCACACTCCAGGGCTCGCAAAATCGCTAGCCCGACGGGCAGGGCTGAGATAGATTTTAGTAGCCCGACTGGAAAAATCGTCGGGCTGTCATAGGAAGGAAAAATATATGTCAATGCTTTTGCATTCTTTCAGAAATGTAGCTGGGTAATTATGTCATTGGCATCGGTGAGCCACTGTCAATATGTGACATATTGAAATCGCGTTTGAATTTGTGCTTGTTTTTTGCTTACACTTTGCAATCGCGCAACCTGTGTATAGAGAGCGACAGCACTGATTGGTGAGTGATGATAATTTGTGCACCAATTCCTCTGACATCGTCTTATTAATCGTTAGCTTACTATGCAAACATGACAAGTGAAATCTCCCGCAGCAAGCTTAAACATGTGAGAGGTTGATCGCGCAGAGAATCGCTGAGCGTTATGTGAGTGCGTGTGTAAAAGCAGCAGGATATATATTTTAGTTCTGCTGAGCCAAATAAGACAGGTCAGGGTGAAGAAGTGACAGCCAAAGAAAAGCTTACCACAAAACGGAAAAGTTATGACAAATCAGACTATAAGGCAAAAAGAAAGTGCAGCTTTATGGTTTCATGGACAAAATAATTTCTGTGGCTGCAATATGACGAGCTATATAACCAGGGCTGCACATAAGTGGTCCGCAGGTGCGCATTTGCTGTCAAAATAAAAAACGCGTACAAGATAAGAAGTTGCAACGCATGTTTGCGTACATAAGATTTTCTGGAGGAGGACAGACATTTGTTTAGAACTCTTAAAGATGTCGAAGAAGCTCCTTTAAGCAATTACTTTGGTGTTCCTCCACCTCCAAAGAAATGTCAGAAGGAGTCCGAACCACAAAAGAAGCGCGTATTCTCGGAAAAGTGGTTGCAGGAGGTGAGCTGGCTTCAAACAAATGATGAACGCACAGAGATGTGGTGCGGAATGTGCCGTGAAAATCCCACTCTAGCGGACAAAAACAGTGCTTTTTATATGGACGCAAACGCGCGTTGCAACTTCTTATCTGGTGCGCATCTTTTATTTTGACAGCAAATGAGCACATGCGGACCACTTATGTGCACCCGTATGCAACATAATGTTCTGCCGGGTGTGTTGTTGGTTTTCCCTCGATTTCTGAGTCGACAAGCGCCTTTGTTACTGGGACCAGTCATTTTAAGAAAGGCCCCCATTAGAACCCATGAGAAATGCAAGAAATGCATTATTGCTCAGTCTGCAATATCTTTCCCAGAACAAACACCAATTGCAAATAACATACTAAAAATAAACCTGAAAATCAGTTTAGAACAGGTACTATGTTGCAAAGAGTGGCAAAATTTAGCAGTCTTTGCAAACTTCAAAAGGCAAATGGCCTAGATCTTGGTTCCACTTGTCTCTTACCTGTGACTTCAGTGGAAATTTCAAATTCAGGATCTGACACAGACTGATTCATGTTCTACACAGTTCTTACAAGTTCATAGAAATTTCTGTTCAATTAGAACCAAGTATTTGAGTTGATGATTGTAATTTTTATACAATGTTGTAATTTGTGTTTCAACAATTCTTTGATTAATGTTTTGTTTCCGTTACAATATTATACTTTAATGTATAATATTGTAAAGGAAACAAAACAGGAAACAAAACATCAATCAAAAAATTGCTCTCTTTTTTTATTCGGGCTACTTAAATTTATTTTGGGCTACCAAAAACTGAAGAGTCCCTGCCCGAAGGGCTACCAGGGATTTTGAAATTTTGCGAGCCCTGCACTCCCTTGCTACCTCCCAGAGTCCTCAAATAGACAAAAGATTCTTCCTGTGGAGTTGTCTGCTTCCCCTAACTTCCTTACTAGAACCCCCACCATTTGTCTTAATGTATGAGTGTGAGACTTGTTAAAATTCAGTGGCACCAAGGCATTATACAATAAAATAATGTGATTAATACAAGTAAAATAAATTCATATACATGGACCAAAACAGTTTTCAAAATTATTATAGTTTCTATTTTGAATTTCTTCTTCTTTCATCCTCCAAGAACTGCTGATTACTGAAACAACTGATTAAAAAGTGTTACTTTAACCTTCTTCTGTGTGGATGCCTCTTTTGGGTTTGTTGTTTTCCCCACACGGTCAACAGGCACATCTCCAGAAACTAGAAGTTAAAAGAGGAGGAGAAAATTCTTTATAAAAGGCTGGATGTTAACATAACCCAGACTCTACCCTGCCAGCAACCTAGTCAAAGGTAACAGTTTCATGCACTAGAAACATCTACATCAACAGGAAACCAGAATGTTATGGATGTGTCCAATGCAGTGGTTTGTATGCTGCACTGTACTGTGTATATTTGTGTAAGCCAACTTTTCTGTAAGCGATCTTAGAGACACACAACTCCCACATTGGAATTTGGGTTGAAATGTCCCACCATATTGATTGGAGTGCCCTTTAAAAGCCTTCATTCCAGGCACATGATTGCATAATTGGACTGATGCCACAAAAACCCCATATATGAGACGTGTGAAGGGTGCAATCATGTGAAGTGGAGAACCTTTAAGACACACCGACTCTTTTAGAAGCTGGAGCCTCTTTTTTTCTTTTCTATTTTTTCTTTCCGTGTCTCCTTTTGAGCTTGCTCAAGTCAAATAAAATATTCAAGCTTCATCCCTGCAAGCAGAAGCCACTCCGGATGGAATTTTCTGAATGCACGCTCTGCTTTTCTGTCTCTCTCTCTCTCTGTGTCTCTCTGTATCTCTGTCACACACGCACACACATCCACATGCACTCACCGCCCCCTCCAATGCTACAAACATGCACTGTTTGCCTCTGTGCTCTGTGTGTTACTGATAATCTTTACGAGGCAGAGGCCCCATTGAGAGTATTTATAACCCAATCAGATGGGTATTCAGCCTTTTCTTCTCTTTCCACTGTTTCTGCCCTTGCTTCTATGTGAATATTAAAGCATCTAATTCAACATATGTATCCGTGTGACAACCCCACTAACCTAGCATGTGAACTTCCCTGCCCCTTAAAGGAATTTTAATTAAATCAATATAGCTTATACAAGAACTAACTTCTCACTTACGCACAGCTGTGCATACATGACAAAGCTGTCTGTATTCCTTTCTACAGCTCTTCCAGCAAGTAATCACAGTTGTCAGGTCAAAATGTTATAACTCCAGAACGCAGACTTTGAGGTGAAATCTTGTTAGTTGCATGTCATTTCCCGGGGAGCTGTGCTGCCATGTTGCCATTTATTTTGTCAGTCCTAGGTGACTGGAACAAGCGGGTGTGTCTGTGTGATCAGTGATGTTAGAATCACAACCTGTGGTGAAATCTTGCCAGGAATGACAAGTCATATTCCTAAGCTGCTGCGGATCTGAGAAGTGGAAACGAGCGCATGAGGACGGAGGGGCTAGAAATATTCTCAGATTTTGTTTGTGTTGCTGCATTCGTGAAAATTGGCTGGTGACACAGTCGTGTCTCGGTGGCTTTCATCCTCAGATGTGGGTGGATGTGTCCCAAGGATATATGTATATACAGTACATTGGTGTTTTGTATTAAATTGACAAAACTAAATGACACTAACTGGAAGGCAAGAACAGAAAGAAAAGAAAGAAAGTGCTTTATGTAAAAAGACAGATGAGTGACTCAGGAAATAGAGTACCCAATGCATAAATGATGAATATTGCCAGTGTACAAAAATAAAAAACGGTTGCTCCAGCAAAGCATCATTATATAAGGACAAGTAACAAGTTTTCAGAGACCTTCCAATAGTAAATGGCTTAATTATATGACTCCACATCACAAAAATAGTTGTCTCAAGTAGCTGTAAGCTACAATAAAACCCTACATTATGAGAGAGAAAACCCAACAATCTGATGAGCAGGCATTTAACAGCAGTGAGGATGAAGAACTCCCTTTTATCAGGAAGTAACCTGCAGCAGAGCCAATGTCATGGACATAATAACAAACGTTAGTTTAAATGCAGTAGTGGAATACAAACAGATTTTTACTGGTCACAGCTGTCAGCCGGTGATCGGCTGTGATCAGCTGATCACGGGGCCGGGGTTAAAAGAGAGACGCCACCCACCTGTTCGCCGCTCAGACATCAGTATCCTCTTGTCAGGAGCTCCGAAACTCTGCCGACGTCAGTCTCCGCCTGATTCAGCAACTGTGAGTGACAATCCCTTTCAATCCTTTTTCTCTTCCCGGCTCCGCTCGCTCTCTGTCTGTAACGACAGTTCCGAAGCCACGCTTCGTGCACTGGTCATTACTAGAATAACTGCGTGTCTGCTCCAAACCCACCGCTAGCCTTCGCCGCGCTTGGGTCTAGCCAGCACGCCACACGGGCACGCCGAATTACTGTGTGTGATCCGCCCGGCCGTGACAACAGCAGATGGCTGCCCTTCCCTGGTACTGCTGAAGGGTTCTTTTTCCTGTTAAAAGGGAGTTTTTCCTTCCCACTATTGCCAACTTTTCTTTATATTATTGTGCTGAATAATAAGAATCCGTGCTCCAGATTTTAAAGACGTGGGTTATGGTTTACTGCCATCATTTCCTAAAACTCAAGCTACTGGATAAAAGGAAAGAATGAAAGCAATTAACAAGAATGTCACGTATTACTATATTGTATTTGTGTTGATTCACGAAATACACCAATTAATAAAGTTAGGAAAGACTTTGGTTTACAGAATTTGTTTTTGTGTCTCACAAAATTATTATTGTCATGAATTCTATCAACCTGTAGTGAAATTCTGATATTAATAGCCCCACTTCAAACACAATAAAGATTATGTTGACCTATACAGAGCTACTTTAGTAGAGTTTAGCATTTGGAGTAGAAAATAAGCAGAATAGATCAGTTTTAAAAGTGCAATGATTAATCTGCTAAGCAAGTAAAAAACAGCTGCTCGCCAGACTTCGGGTTATTAGCGATTTCAAACCAGTCGCCTATCATGGGAATTTAAGTGTTCAGAAGTTGTAAATTTGGTTTTTTAAAAAGATTTATCTGTTAGGTGCAGAAATAAATTATTTTAGCCGAGACACATTTCGAAATAGGGAATTGTAAGTACCTTGCAAATGAGTTTTTACTTTAGTTGCCCACCAGTAACAAGAGCTGGCTGCGGCTGCTGCCCGTCAAGTGTGCACCTGCGTCATGAGATACAGCCTTCTCCACTCAAGAGCTGTGCTCATTGGAAAATTACAAATAGCTCAGAAAGTGGATCACCTCTCCTCAGAACCTGCCGCACCCCAGCTCGATAGATTGATAGCAGGAGTACGGAGAGAAAGCAAATGTATGTAAGAGACGGGGAGAAAAATGGGTATGTGAGCCATGCATCACAGCTGACCAGCGTCATCAGCAGTGCCTAATGGCCTTATGATTACATGTTAACACAGCTGTAAAGGGTGTGAAGAATGGCAGGGACGAAAAATGGCATGTGGTGTCAGAAGAGTTTCTAATTTCAGTCAGTTTCTCTCGAGGATCTAAACTAAAGGAAAGAAGAAGTTCAGGCACTCCTGCCTAAGATGGAAAACCATCTATTCTATTTAATGACAACAAAATTCAGTGTTGTTGACACACCTCATCAACACCCTGCTGTTCCCTCTTTGGCCCGGTATATCAATCATGCACTTTAGTTCCTGCATATACAAACTCTGCATCAATCACGCACTGATTTATACATTTCATATTATGTAGATAACCCTGTGGAGAATGTGCTGGAACATTGCATGCAAAATGGGATGTTGTACTTGTGCATCTGTGCTCACGATTAACACGATTAATCTTGGACACACCTTGTTGTATACGAGAGCGAGTTCTCATTTTGTACCATTAAATCTTTCAAATTACATGCCAAAATGCCATTTGGGCCTTGCATTGTCTTCAACATAAACGTAGCTGTAAACACGGCTGTAAACAGCCGATCTGAGAGATGGAGCCTGGTATAAATCCTAAGAGCTACAATTAAAATTGAATGAGACAGGAATATTGAGAGAACAACATGCAGGAAAACCAAGCACCGTCTGAAATAGGTTGTACTGTATGAGGGCCAATCTATAAAACTGTAGCAGTGATTGGAAAAGAAAATCAATTATGAAAATTAAAAATTAAAAACACTGGTAGGAGATCTCTTACCCTACCTACTTTGTATTCAAAACCAATAGAATGATTTCTCGAAGGCACTTGAATGAATGAATATTTTAATAGTCATTGCATGTTTGATGGTGCTCAACAAGGTGGGAGCTGAAAGGAAATGGTAATGGCAAAGGTCAAAAATTTCTGCTGGGTCAGGAACAGCAGTTTCCATTCAATCAGTGCTTAACGGCCCACAACGGTCACGATTACAGCAAATTCCATTAGAAATGCTCATATAGCATTGCAAACACTGCTGCAAGGGTTTTTATTTTTATTTTTCAGTTAATTGAACTACTGTATTCATATTAATTTAAATAACTGAACAGATCATTCTTTTATCAAAGGTTACACATTATCACTACTTTGTTTTACAAAAACTAAAAGCAATGTTGGACAAAAGCCCTGGGAGCCTATTTTAGCTATATACTAGCTAACTCAATTTGCTGTCTTCATGACTTTGGTGATTGTAATATATAATAGTTTTGTTTGTTATGTGAATGGTAGTATTTTACTTAAGTCAATGAATGTTTACGTATCCCTGTGTTTTGGTATGTACATTTTAGTTAACTCAAAGCCATATCGCTCGGCAGCCATCGTGAAAAATCCGGGCAGAATATTTGGAGCATTAAGTTCATGTTTTGTTTTTTTTTGTTGTTTTTTTCGTTCTTCTTGGAAGTGACATCAGAAACAGCAGCATGTGACATCACGTGATGGCGGAGCTTCAGTTCATCCTTTGTCATCCTTTTTTTTTTTTTTTTTTTTTTTTTAATAGGACAGGGGGAAAGAATGAAAGAAAGAGGGGGAGAGGAAGAAAGAAAACCAAAGGGGAGAAGAGACGGTGAGAAGGGGGGGAAGAGAGAAAAAAAAAACAAAAAAAAAAACTCCTGGGTCACCTGTATGGAGAGAAAGAAAAGCAAAAAAAACAGGGGAGACAGCAAACAACAAAGAGCATCATAATAATAGAAAAAAAAAAAAAAGCACCATCACAATAAACTAGCTAGTCATAGATATCAATAGTTACTAAATAATAAACGATATTGTGCAGCACGCAAGATAGACAGCGCACAGTGTGCTTTGAGGCAGCAGCCAAGAAAGCTGTAGTCCGCATCTGTGAATACCCATGTGTACACCTGTGTGCATACCTGTGTGGATCAGCATGCTTGCATTCCAAAGGTTTCTCCATGTAATGATCTGCTAGAGAGTGTGGGGAGCCACAGCCCTGTCCTCTATGGTATCAAGCAGGTATGGAGGAGATCAAAACTCCAGACATCCAGAGGCCCCCAGAACACAAGAGACCAAGGAAGACCCACAGAGGGGCAGCCGCGCCACTGTCCCAGTAAGAGCTAAGGAGAGTCCCAGATGAGGGCTCATTCAGCAGCCGTGGAGCAGAAGCCAGGGGGAGTTGCAGTGACGCGCCCGTGAGCTCCGCCGGCAGCCAGCCGTGCCTGAGTGACCGAGCATTAAGTTCATGTTTACTGTTCACCAGAATATAATAACTGCATGCTCAGAATCACCAGTTAGATCTGATGAACACTTTCAAAGTTTGTAGACTTTTCCTCCATTTGAAAACGTTTTACACAGTAAGTTAGCGTTAATGCTATAATCCAACCATAGACTGTGTAAAAGATGGACATGGTTGCAGGTCACAAAAATGAAGCCAGTACAAAAATGCTTAAAACCTGTATTCTGTCTGAAGACCAGAAGATGACAATAGCTATGGTCGCAAAAGTTGAGTGAACGTGATACTTCTGGCCTTTGAGAAAAACGGCTTTCTGACTTATCCTCTGTAAAAACCTTCCTGAAGAGTTTATGAGTTCACTCTTTCAATTTGTTTGATATTGTTTGATATTGAATAAAAGCTAAAGTCTTACTACTACTACTATTCTTCAAAAGAAGAGATTTTCCATGGCATATTCATTCATATCTAACCATTTTATAGTTAAACCTTTTAACTCTCATAATATCCGGGTTTTTGAAACCAAGACACCAATGGTGAAAACTGTTGAGCAAGGAGTTCAGAAACCAACGGAAAGTTTCATAGTAGCTTCTATTTTTAATATATTATTAATATACTTAACTCTCTCCTATGCCGCTATCTAAATGTAACATTTTAAGTAAATTTAGGTAAATGTTAAAGGATTTGCATTATATTCTCTTATTTAATAATTATAGTATATTCCAGTTAAGCTAAATGCCAAAATAAAAGTATTTTGTGCAGTGCCATGAATGTTATTCACTTCACTTAAATATTATGATATGCTATATTTTTGCTAAAACCAAAGTGCATCTACTATGTTAAGCATTTACCTTTATCCCTTCAATTGCCGCTTTTTGTTAACCGCTGTGCATCAGCTATTTTTTGCAGTAAAGTACAACAAAAAGCAAATGTTATGTCAAAATTAAATGCTGTGACTAAAACCTTTTCTTGGAAACTCCTGTTATTAAACATGAAAGCCACAAAGAGCCAATATAGGAACAATCATTTTCTAAAGCAGTACGCAGGATTTATGTAGGCCTCCTGCTGTGAGTAATTCACCTCTGCACACCCTGACAGAACTATTGGCAAGCAAAGAACAACACACATCCTTGTTTCCATCAGACTCTTCTATGCATAATTCATATAATTTGTAAACTCCAGTCGCTGCCTACCCGCTTGTCTTGAAGACGTTGAATACTTTGACGATACATGGACTGTCTTCTGAAATGCTCTGAAATGTCAGGTAGGCGTGTTTCAAAAGATTAAAATTCTCATTGGAATTGCCTGGTGATTCCATGGATTATCTTGTAGTTGTGACGATCCACTGGTAACCTAGAGGTTAAGGGTGTTGTCCAACCACTTTTTGATTGTCGTTTTTCTTATTGCTGTTTTATCCACATCTTTATTCTCCAAAGTTGATTTGAAGATGGCAATTTACTGAAATGGTTGCGTTAAAGCCAGGGATCTGGTCTGCAACCAATCGCAAAGGAAAAAACATTCATTGCACACATTTACAAAAATTTTATTTATGCTGCAATCTCCAACTGCTGTTTTTAAATAGTTTGTTCTGTCTGCTTTGCAGTTCAACACATAAAGATCTTTGGTATATCATTAATTTAACATAGAAAAAAGTCAATCGTCATACTGGAGCAGCTGGAAATTTAAAATGTAATTAAGCAATTTATTGGTTATTTAAGTAGGTGTTGGTTGGTTTTTCTCAAACTACAGATCAATAATTTGCCATCAGCCCTGATGCATGCAGCTAAAAAAAATCCATAGTGAAACCATTATTTTGTTGGCAGGAAAAGCTTCACTTACCACTGGCTAATTAGTGTCATTTTGTAAAACACAAGAGATACTCACTGCTGGAACTAATGATAGTCCAACAGTCATTTAATAAGGGGATTACATCAAAAGGCTCGACCCACCTTTTGGACACTGATGCTTATTGATTATCTGTATACAATATTCAGGCTAAATGCAGACCCTATATCCCAGTTTTCTTTTGCGTCAAGGCCTCAGGAGCTAACTTTTAACAATGTAGCTCTAAAAATGTATCCCTTCTAAAGATTGATTACCCTCACAGGACCTGCAGTTTAATCTGTAATGTCTTCTCTTCACTGTCGTCTCATTTTTCTTGGTTGATTAGACTGACTACCAGCTGTGAAAACAAAAAAAGCGGCCTTTTAGTGAAGAAGTTTCTTTATGGTTAGCCGGGATCACCTTGGTAAAACAGTTTGCTGGATTCAAGGTTGGCTTCAAAATGAAGCAAGTATATGATAACATGAGCCACCATCCCTAAAGCAAGCAATCAGAATGTTCCCTCACTCTTTTAGTTAATAGCTACCATTTTGTCTAAGAACTTATGTGATTTTCCCCAACCTCCGAGAGGACACCTGTTTTTACAGAAAAGGTAAGATAGATGGACGCTGTTGGACGCTGTAGATGTGACTTTTAGTGACAAACATGAAAAGGTGTGAAGGGTTTAACTCAAGAAAAGGTTTTTTGATTCTCAAACTTACTCTATTTAGTCTGAAACAGGACTATGCACGCATTTGGATGTACTAACTTGCAATGCAGAGTGTCCTTGATTGGGAAAAACTGCTGCAGAGGCATGTCTTGTGCAAAGACAGCCATGTTTCTGAAATTCACTTGAAAATAAAGATTGGAAGATGTATGAGTGGTACCCTTACAGTACGTCAGTTGCAAACAAACTTCCCCAAGGCCGACAAGAAAGACATCGAGTTCTCGAGTGCAAGGTGTCACTATGCTACAACCTGCTTGTCAGAGGGTTGAATAGGTTCTGAAGATTTTCAATAACTTTCTAAAATTCACAACCTGACCTATACACATTTCTCACAATGATTGTTCAGCTGTGTGGAGACGAATAAGTAGTCAGTTTTAGAGAGATTCTCTGCCATATGGGAACAACTGCAGTTAAATGAGTCTTCACAGAGAGATTTACTGAAAATGAGCCCCTGTATCCCCATAGCTGGCTTTTGACATGAGTTTTGATTGTAGTCATGGTATTGCGACACATTCTTTCAAGGATTCCCAGACATAGGAATTTGTTCACAGTTGTAGTCTAAGCTTTGCTTTCTTGCCAAATAAGGCTACATCTACACTTGGCATAGCTATACCTGACAGGTAACTATCGTCAGGAATCCAGCCGCTGAAGAACTGTTTTGCTACTGCTTTCAGCAGCAAGAGTACAAATATGTTTGTATGAATGTGTTTAACCCCCATAAATAGCAGATAGTTTGATAACTTGTTTAGATATACACCCAAGAACCACTTTATTAGGTACACATGTTCAAGTACTCTTTAACATAAATATCTGATATGCAAATCACATGTTGAACTGAGTGCATTCAGGCATGTGGGTCAAGGCGACCTTCTTGAGCTCAAACCAAGCATTAATGGGGAAGAAAAGTGATTGAAGGCTTTAAATGTAATATTGGTTGTTTCTTACCAATTGGGCTGCTCTGTATTTCAGAAACTGCTGATGTACTGGGATTTTCCTACCCAACCGTTTCTCGAGCTTAAAGGGAATTGTCAGAAAAGGAGTAAATATCCAACGAGCTGTATTTCTCAGAGTTCTCTAGGTGAGAATGGCCAGACTGCTTCAAGCTAATGGGAATGCCACAATAACTTAAGTAACTACTCACTACAACCAGAGTGTGCAGAAGACTTTGTCTGAATGTTTAACATGACCAAAATTGAAGCAGAAGGCTGTGTAGCAGTAGAAGACCACACCTGGTGCTGAAACTGAGACTACAATTCACCAAAACTGGAAAACAGAAGATTAAAAAATTGTTGCCTGATCTGATAAGTTTGATGAAATTCTGCTGCAACATTTGGATGGTGGGATAAAAATTTGGGATAAGCAACAAGCATCCATCCCATCTGGTATCAATGGTTCAGCCTGCTGGTGGCCTAATGGTGTGGAGGTTATTTTCTTGGCACTCTTTGGGCCCCTTAGTGCTTGAGTCACAACCTGAGAATTGTTGCTGTCCATCCATTTTTGACCACAGTGTATCCATCTTCTGATGTCTGCTTCTAGCAGGACACTCCATGTCACATAGCTCACATCATGTCAAACCAGTTCCAATGAAACATTTTTGGGATGTTTTGGAAACAGAGATTCTTACCACGGATGTGCAGCTGACATATCTACAGCAACTGCAAGATGCTATCGTGTCAATACAGACAAAAATAGCAGAGAAATGTTTCCAGCCCTTGTTGAATCAATACCATGAAGAATTAAGGAGAAAGTGGTGCAACTGTACACTAGCAACTTGTAACTAACGAAGCAGCCAATAAGTATATATTCTTAGACAAGAAGTTGAATTCTGCTGGGGGGGGGGAGGAGGGCAGCATGGTGGTTAGCACTGTTGCTGCACAGCCAGAAGGTCCTGAGTTCAATTCCACCATCAGGCGGGGTCTTTCTGTGTGGAGTTTGCATGTTCTCCCCGTGTTTGCATGGGTTTTCCCCGGGTACTCCGGCTTCCTCCCACAGTCCAAAGACATGCAGTTAGTGGGGATAGATTAATCTAAATTGCCCATAGGTGTGAATCTGTGAGTGAATGTGAGTGCGAATGGTTGTCTATGGCTGTATCCCAATTCAGGGTCTGCAGCCTTAAAGGCCGCATTTTAAGGCCGATTACGTCACAGCGACGCGGCGAAGGCTGTCCCAATTCAAAGGCCGCTCGAAATGCAGCCCTCAAATGTATCCTTCATTTCCCTAAATTTTAAGGATGTGGTGGTAGATACTTCGTGGCCCAACATATCCCAGAATGCATAGCCCGGCAGTGGGTGTGGATAATTTTGCCAAAAAAAAAAAGGCGGAAGAGGGGCGCCCAAAGAGTAAACTTTTAAAAGTAAGTACTGAATATTATGTCACTTATTTATGTGCAAATGTTTAATAACGAAGAACATTAAAACATTACTGTTGGCCACATGTCGGCAAAGTTATGTGACATTAGTGATGTTTGTACTAACTTGGTTTTAAAGCCTTTACTTTAAAATATACGCCGTTCAATAGTTGACCTTAATCTTACAGAGAATGTGATGATTTCATGGATATTTAAAGTAAGCACTGAGAGAAATTTAGTAATGCCAACATATTAAAAGAACAATATTTGTCTCTTATATATAATACATTTATATATACAGTGTCGAAGGAACATGTCTTTGAGTGAAGATTTAAGGTGACAGGAAATATAAATAAATGCAGCTTGAATCCTTACTGAAGCTCAGTAATTGAAACAGAGTCATTCACTGCTGTAATAACTAATAATGATTGAAATAATAACTTTAATATTGGCCATATTATATTTACATTACCAAAGTGAGATGACTTTAGTCTCATGAACAACATTAGCTATTTGTTATTTACTAGCTAATCTTAAAATGATAGTTCAGTACAGAAATGAAGCCCAATAATCATGATTTCAGTCCTGTGGTCTCAGCCTCAGATACTTATCAAATCGAAGCTCATGTAGAAACAAACAAACAAATGAACAAAAGATTTTCTCCTTCATTTCTGTCAAATAATGCTGTATGAAACGTTTCCAGCTGTTAGTATCATGGTTGCTAGGCAACCTGGGCAGCGCGACGGAGACTAGACCGTCCCATTTCACAAGCCTCACACTTCCGGCCTTAGTGGTCTTTGAGTACGCGGCCCTTGTGGACCGTTAAGGCTGCATACTTTAAGGCTGCAGACCCTGAATTAGGATACAGCCTATGTCTCTATGTGTTAGCCCTGCGACAGAATAGACTGGTGACCTGTCCACGGTGTACCCCACCTCTCGCCCTATGACAGCTGGGATAGGCTCCAGCGCCCCCTGCGACTATCATCGAAAGGATGGACTTTCCATGATGAGTTTTTCTTTTTTGCTCACCTTTTTCACTCACTATGTATTTACACGCCACTCAGCATTACATCATTAGTTATAATTAATATTTGTTTCTGTTCCACACAGTGGTGTTTGTCCTGTCTTCCTCCTCTCACCCACAACTTGTCATTGCATTTGGCTGAATCCTCCCTAAGCCTGGTTTCCTTCCTTTAAATAGGAGTTTTTCATTCCCACTGTCGCCACATTCTTGGTGGTGGTGGTGGTGGTGGTGGTGGTGGTGGTGGTGGTGGGGGGGGGGGGGGGTTGTGTCATCTGATGTAGTTTTCCCTACAATTCTTGTAGGAGCTTTACCTTACAATATGAAGTGCATTGAGGCAACTGTTTTTGGAGATACATAAATAAAATTCAACCCATTTGCTGTCTTTATGCTAAGCTAAAGCACTATTTGAAGGCATTATTGTTGGCTCTATTGTCAAATTTGCAAAAACACAATATATGATGGTTGGCAGAGATATATTGCATTGAGTCTAGCCATTTCTTCCCATTTTTATTCTTTATGCTTCTGATAATCTCAGTAAACAAACTGTTTACTTTAGGGATGAGCTTTTTGAGAGCTTAAAGGAGACAAGACTGAGATTTTCTTCTAATTGGTTTAAGAACCTAGATATAAATTAGTATTATTCTATTAAAATAAAAGTTTGCAACTCAGGAACTTTGATATTATTTTGCAAAATCACATCATCAGAGCCTTTTACTAATGTAAAAATGTATATGAATCATCTCCACAAAGAGTTAGACCACTGCAACTTCTTCTTTTAAGGATTGTCTAATAAATAAATCAGTAGGACAGCTCGAAAAATTTCCTTTAAAATCTTTTTAATGGTCTATAAATCACGATTAGGCCTCTCAGCTCTTCAAGCAAAAGTCTTTCAGCTGTACCCAGAATTAGATCCAAATCTGTTGAGATTTCTCTGAGCTACAATGATTCTACTCTCTGGAACAAGTTTCCTGCTGACTTGAGTTCAATCACAACTGTTTCTATAATCAGAAACAAACTTTTAATCTTCCCCAGAGATACCTATATTGTGGGTGGGATGCAGAGAGAAAAGTGGGGGTTAAATGCATAGGTGCATCGAGATTGGGGTTAAAGCGAGAAGCCGGGCAAACCGGAGGGAGCTAGACGAGCAAGGAAACAGAAATAGAGCGGATGAGAGTGGAAAGAATGGTCCAAGCGGGAGATAAGGGAGGAGGAGGCAGAGTGGGAGGGAGGCAGGGTGGGTGAGAGATGGAGAGAGAAGGCAGGACAGAATGAGAGATAAGGACTGGCAGTTAACAGGGGCTGATGTGGATAGCTTGGGGAAAAGGATGTCTAAACACAGCAGCTCCCCTGCTTGGGGGAATTATTTCCAAAAAACCTCATCTATCCTTCAAAAGGTAGCAATGGGAGAGAAAAAAATGGGGGTACAAAAAAGTGACAGTTTCTTTTTTCAAAATACATTCAGCAATCAATGAAAGACTTTCAGGCACGGCTTTTTCCCCCACTTCATGCAATTTCAAATCCAGTCACTGAAAGATAAAATATACTATCCTTGTAGCTGTTTGTCACAGAAGTTGACAGATTAATGCACTCGAGCCATCTTGATTACCTCTTTAACCCAGCGGGAACCCATTTGTGAAGACCTGACATGAAAAAGGTTTCTGTGCTTGTAATTATTGGGAATTTGCGCATAAAGTAGCCTAAACTAAAAGGACAAAAAGCGAACAGAAGAAGATATTTCAAGAATTAAAAACAAAAACAAAAACAAAAAAACATACAAAAGAGCCTTGATAATTAATGGAAAATAATCAAATCTTGCGCTTTACTGGGGTGGAAAAATGTGAAAAATCAGAATTAGAGAAAAACAATAGGGAATAAATAAGATCAGAGGGTCGAAGCACTCAGAAGGAAAAGAGGTGCTTTTCCCTTAGATGTCTTATAATTGCTTTTTAAATTCAATTTGACTCATTGCCTGTGGGACCTGCAAAGGTAGAGCTCTACTGTGTCTTGATCTTTTTACTGTTTTCTGGTGTGGGACTGATTGGTGAACTCGTGGAACAAGCATAAAAGTTTTCTATACTTTTTAGGGTAGCTTGAACATTTAAAGAAACAAAGAGCTAATTTCAACTTTACACTTCTTCTTCTTCTAGTTTCCCCCTTTAGGGGGCACCACAGTGGTTCTTTTGCCTCCATCTCATCCTATCCTTAGCATTCTTCTCCGTCACACCGACCCTCCTGCCTGGAGGGCAATTTTATTTACACAGTGCCAAATCACAACAACAGTCACCACAAGGTACCCTACAACCCTACAATAATACATAAAGATAAAAACTCAACAATCATATGACCCCCTATGAGTAAGTGACAGTGGGAAGGAAAAACTCCCTTTATATCCACTATCCTCTATATCCACTATCCCTCTACTGCACATGTCCAAACCTTCTCAGCCGTTCCTTACCAACTTTGTCTCCAACCTGCATCAGCAGAACCTGAGCTGATGTCGTTATTTCTAATCTTGTCTATCCTGGTCACTGCCAGTGAAAATCTTAATATCTTCAACTATCCACTTCCATATCTGACTCGTGTCTTCTTGTCAGTGCCACCATCTCTGAACCATACATCACAGCAAGTCTCACTACCATCTTGTAAATCTTCCCTTTCACTCTTGCTGCTATCATTCAGTCTTAAATCACCCCCGATACTCATCTCCACCCTGCTTGCACTCTCTTGCACTCTCCTCTTCACCTCTCTTCTCTATTGTCCATTGCTTTGGATGGTTGACCCCAGGTATTTAAACTGTACTACTTCTACATCTACTCCTTGTAGCATCACCATTACATCTGTCTCCCTCTTATTCACAGACATCTATTCTGTCTTGCTTCTACAGATTTTCATTCCTCTTCCCCACAGAGTATACCTCCACCTCTCCAGGCTCCTTGAACCCATCTGTCACTCCTGCACAGCCCTCACTGCCACTTCCTAATGCAGTACAACAGTTTCTTCCTTTGGACAGTATCATGTGTGTTAGGTTTGTAGCATAAACCTATTCGCTGGAACGTTAAGACAATATAATTACACTGCTAAGCAAGACACAAATAGGCAAAGTTCTTCATGTTACTCGTGCACGGGAGAGAACCGGACAACCGCTTGACTCCAGTTGGTCTCGTCCGTTCTCCCGTATCACTGTCCTTTTATTGAGGTTACATGAATATGCACAAGTTCATTAACATATGACGTCTACATACACAAAGAGTACCTTGCCTGTGTGTGTGTGTGTGTGTGTGTGTGTGTGTGTGTGTGTGTGTGTGTGTGTGTGTGTGTGTGTGGACTGCTGATCAAAGGGTCAAACATCCTTGGTCAGGAAGAGGGTAGCCTCCCCCTCACCCTAGATGGTTCATCCTAGATAACACGGTGAGGAAGTCCTGCAGTTCATCTAAACAAAGAGCACTTAGACTAGAACAGACGCAACTACGTTAATCCTACCATAAAATAATAAGACACGGTATGACCTCTCATGCTCCCAAAGTGCTGTCTAATACACACAAAGTTTGCAGACTATCAAGGATCAAAACCTCTACCAATCTACAACTAATTACAAAACTCTAAGCATATATAAGTAAATATTTCTAAGCATAAATGACAATCAACAATACAAATCTAACATTTCCCCCCTTTTTGACCTTTATGCCTGAAAAGTTCCCAGGTATGAATACCTCATGTCTGACAGTTTCAATGCAAACATTTTTATACTCAGCATATGTCAAATCACCCTAAATTACTGAAAAGGTACACAGTTCAACAAATGTATTAGCAGTTATCCCATTCATTGAGCTCATCTCATGGCAAACTGCATCTTACGAGCAAACAAAGAAATTGTTAATTTAATAGTGAAAATAAAAAAGTAACATTTTCAAAAACATCTCAGCTTGGTAATGCTTCCTCCAGGTGTGCACATCACATGTCTCTCTGCAGAGTGGTTTGAGTTCTGCAGGGCGTCATGAATGTCTCTTCCAGTTGTTTCCATCGTTGTCCATAGGACCAGAGTCCAAATGTATGTAGAATAAACATTCAAACATACCAGTTGGTTTTGTTGTTTGTCAACATGGTTCTCAGCTATTTCCAAAGCTGCAGACCTCTCAGCACTCTAGTTTTATGGCCTCTTACCAGCCCCCATCACCTGACTTCAGACCTTCGTCTTGTGAGGGGGATATTTATGACTCCTTAATTGTCCACGCTCTGCAGAGAAACACCTCTGTGGAAAGGGTGCTGGGTTCAGTTGTCTTACTGCTGTTATGATCCCAGCAGCCTTCAGAGTGTCATCGTATGCACAGTATAGTGGCACAGCATTAGGTGATGTTCATAGGAAACTGCTGTCATCACCACCATAGCTTCTGGTTCCTGTGCTTTCACAGAATCATGATGTCATCCTCGAACTCCTTCTGCGCTGTCGATGGAGCTTGGCACGCTCCCCTCATCCCACGAGTTTTCATGTTCCAACGCTGCTGAAGGTTTAAGGCAGAGCACGTCGTACACCTTAGTTGTCTTCCTCAGCGTCAATATTGAATCTTTCATTTTATTTAAAATCTCCTGGAAGCTCAGTAGCACAGCTCTCTGTGTGATGTCTGCTGTGCTGAAGATGATCTCTGATCCTCCTGAAGCCTCTCTCCTGGCCTCAGCTCCCATCTTGTGGACGATCCTCTCCTCTATTTTGCAGGCAGTTTCATGGTCCTTGCTGTGGCTCCAAGGTCTGATCTCATGATGGGCCCCAACCAGCTTGACCTTTGACCTCAACCACTGCCTGGCTGTCGGCTATGCCTGGAATGGTTCACGCTTCTCACTGGGCCTCTGAAGATTTCTCAGGAGATTACTGCTGCACCTGTATTTCCTTGCTAAGAAGAAAAACTTCTATTTGGAGAGCATGTCAACAATCATCAAACCACATTCTTTAGTTCAGTGAACTTCACTTATAGGCCATCAAAGCCTCATCTGAACATGGGTGCACCACTTGCATAGGTTTAATACTTGTAAATAAAACGGCTAATCACACAAATCACTGCAACAATAATAGTAAACATTGTTTAATGTTAATCCTTGCACTCCACCTCTTGACGCATGGACATTCCCATGCGTCAACTCACCAAACCTGGATCCCTGTCTTAAAGAAAAAGATTAGCTAGAACATGTCCCAGGCAACATCAGGGCACCTCCTCCGGAGTAGCTCCGTAACCCTGCAATAAAAGATGTTAGCGTGCGTTGCATATTAAGTTTGCTTAACACCTGGCTCTCCCAGGAGCCTGTATACACACCATCACGGCCTGGAAAGCAAAATCTGGAAGTGAAATCAAACTTCATACCTGTAAACAATTGTATCATAAGAGTAATAAGCATTCAACATCAGCAAGACAAGTGTCATGTGCAGGTTTTCTCAAATCAGTAACTACAACTATTACCCCAATTCACCTCAGACATGGATTATCCCATGTACTCTGTTAACATTAATGTAATCAGTGACTTCTCTTAAGCAAAGTCACTCCACTCATATATTATTATTATGGGTTCAAAAGTGGCCAGCAAATGAGCCCATAATAAACTATTCCATAAATACCGTAATCTCTTATTTGTTTTACTCATGTCACTTGTCCGCTTCAGCTGATTCTTCTAAATGCAGTCTCAGAAAAACAAACATTAGCAATACACATTGACCATCCTGGTGGGCAGGCGTCGGCCATCCACATTCCAGAGGTGCCATAAAACACCATAAAGTTAACACTCGCTGTGGAAAAAGTAACACTGGTCTCATCACAGTATGTCTCAAACTATATTAATTTCTCCATCAACATATAGCCTGTAACTACAGTTTTCTTCACACATAAACCCAGAAATCTTGTAGTAGAGAAACATTAGCCAGTATTCCTATAAATCACATGATCAAACACATGAAGAACCGTAATGCTGTAAAAACGAAAATGCAAATGTTAGCGCTTGCGCAGGCGTATGCATACTTTGTCATAGTTATCTCTGTGAGCACACAAGCTAGTGAATGACACACACATAATAAATTCACAGACACAGAAAATGGCATTTAAAATGTTAAATCATCACGCAACCTCGAGTGTTGCTGTCATCTTTCTGCTCCTGTAAAGGGAAGCACACACAGACTCATCTGCACCCCTGCCAGGCGGGGGTCAACTTCACACAGTCGTGTTACATCAGTAAAGTCTTGTCAGCTTTTGTCAGCTTTTACCAGTCAGTCAGTTTGTTTTCCTTTCACTCACTCATTCATGCATTCATTCTTTCTTTCTTTGCTGATAGTGGAACCTATCGTCGCATTTAGTTTCCACTCTCAGCAAAATGACGTCATTTCAAAAAGAAAAAGAAGAACTTTAGTTTGGATTACATCGCTGAATCCTTTTGGACTGGGACTGTCATTTAATAATTGTCCCAAATAAGTGGCTTTCTCCAGAGTCCATTTAAATGTGGAGAACTCACTTGGCACAATTTTCTCGACGACGTGTAGCATTTTTAATTCCCGACGTGCAGATCTGCTTAAAGAACAGAGATTATCAAACAAAACTTTCAGTGCACTGTGAAAGTATCAAAATAAAAAGGCCTTGTTAAGTCATGACACAAGCTCCTCATCTCAGGAGGGTAAATCATACCATTAGCATGGTTTATCATACCATCATACTAATCGGCAGGCTCAACTTCACAACAAAAGAAAAATCATCAGCTAGATTCACTCCAAATCAACCATCAGCTGCACAACACACAACATAATCCTAATGTCTTATTAGCTATGAGTTTAATTACCAGGTCTGTGCTCTTCACTCATTTAGGCCACATATCTATTTTATTCAATTTTCCTTTTCCCTTCATCATAAAACATGTGACATGCTGTCATGCACTTCACAAAACAGTCTGTTCTGACGTATTCAGAGTTGTGTATCTAAATACAGGATTCACTCGCACATCAAAGCAGGAAACTCAGTGTTTTAGAGTCTCTACTCAACACACAACAAACTCCAACACATCTCATTCACTCGTGCTAGAATTCAGTCACCTTTCATTAATCTAAAACCAATCAACTAATTTGCATATCAGCTATTAACCCACTAAGTTGACAGGACGACAGGAAAGCATGTTCAAAATAGTATCACAAAAGACAATTTCCCTCATACAGTAAATTACATGTGCTGCCTCAATCAAGCAGGAAGCTTCTCCCAATTTACCATTTTAACAACTAAATTTATTGTCTGATCACTGATTTATCAAACCAGGATTTTTTTTCCCACAAAAGTTAAACTGTTGTCCTGCAACCTGGAGAGTCAATTTTTTGCATTGGATAAATTCAGTATTTAATAACAAGTGTCTGCTAAATTGACACTATTTTAACACTGATGAAAGATAACAAGCTAATTTTCATTACATGTGTTTGTGTTATTAGGCAGGTCTAATGCATGTCTGTGGAGCTGCATCTCCAGCTGCCTTTCCTACACACTTCTCTGCTATTATTTAATCATTTCTTAACTAATGTGCTATGAGTCTTCATGAGTCATTTTGTGTTTGGAATTGTTAGTAGGGTTAATGCATGTTCTGCTTGTGTGTGTGTGATTTTGTATATGTTTCTATTTTCGCAATGTTTCAGACTCCGTCTCAATTTTCCAACTTAAGCAGTCAGTTTTCTTTTCCCCAGGTTTGCTAACCCAAATTTTGATTTCCCACATTAAATAATTCCTATGTGTTCTCACCTAGTCTTCTCACTCTGTTGTCCTCTCCCACTTCAACAGTCCAATAGCCGGCAGTTCTCCTTCAGCTTTGTCCTGTGTCCCACTGTCTCTTCTTGCCATTTTACTCCACAGGTGGCAAATGTCAAACTCCAACTGTTCAGTTCTCCTCAAACGTTTTCTTCACATGCACAGTGAAGTCACAGCCACTCTCACTATTGTCCTCTGATGCGGTTGACTTCGTGCTAGTGGCTGAAGTGCTGCTGCTGCTTTCTTGGGCGACTTCTTAGCAGCTGCTGCCGGTTTCTTGGCTTTGGCCGCGGCGGGCGTCTTAGCTTTGGTCTCAGTAACCCTGTTCATCTTGAAGGATCCGGAGGCCCCGGTGCCCTTGGTCTGCACCAGAGTGTCCTTCGCCACCAGACTCTTGATGGCGGTCTTGACACGGGCCTTGTTCTTGTCCACATCGTAGCCTCCGGCAGCCAGAGCCTTCTTGAGAGCGGCCACGGCTTTCACAATCAGCTCGCCCACGCTGAGGCTGACCTTCTTGGGCTTGGAAGTCATCGTCTTCTTCTTCTTGGCCTGAACCTCGGTGCAGGGCGTGTTTATGATGGAGCCTTTCCCACCACAGCGCCGGCACGTTGAGCGCATCATGAAGGGTCCATTTCTTTCATGTAGCTATGGTCGCTAGCCAGCATGCTAGCCGCATGTGGCTTGCCCGAGTCACTCAGTCCTTTTTGAGCATTTCAACATGCTGCCACCGCCATCTTGCTCGCCCCTCCGTGGAATTCATCCAATCAGACAGGAAGATGGGTTTGCTTTCTTCTGCTGCTGCTGTTTATCCACATTGCTGCTGCTTTGCTGGGACTTTTTGTGCTCAGGACTTGCTGCTGTCTCTTTATCATGTTATTGCTTTGGAGCTGCATTCCTTGTCTTCAGGGAGGGGTGAGAGCTTGTTTGCTTGTGAGGTTGAGAGACACATACACATTGCGCTTTAAATAAGTCAGCCAGAAACTTGGCCTGCATGTTTCCAATGATGTTAAACTATAACTTTCTTCCGACTGCTGCATGTGGAAAATTGATTCAGGTCTGCTTTTCACCTGAAAGTGACAAACTAAAACATGTTTATTATTATCATCATCACTGCTTAATCAACACACATCTCTCTCTCTCTCTCTCGCTCTGTGTTTTTGTGAACAATCCTTTCTTAAAAGCAGAAAATGAAATTGTAGTTGTTTTTGGCTGATCAACACAAAACCTTTTTCCTATGATTATTTTTCTTTTTCACTCTTTTTTTTTCTTTTTTTTACAATAGCTGGTGATCTGCAGAATCACCGCTCTCACTCACGATCAAAGGCAATTACTTTTACACAGCGCACAAAAACACTGTGACGTCAGACACATTCACACTCACTTTGTCATCTGCAAAAATAAATCACATGGCTGATGATATGTGCCATGGTGATCCGTAAATATGATCACCAGTTTATTTAACTATTTTTCAACCCAACAAACAAATAATCAAAAACATGATGCTGATGTTATGAACACTCTACACACAAGTCAAGATGCAGGAAAACTGCTCATGGAAACGTTGCACACTCCAGTTATCACAGTTATCATAGCGCTGTTTCCCTCTCTTAGAGTAGTTCTCAGACAGCTCTCGATCTGATAATGTGTAGCCTGCTCATCAGCTCAGAAGAAAAAAAAAACTGCAACGCGACATCACACAGTAGTCGCATGCTCTGCCCATAGTGGCAAAGTCTTACACTTTCATATTCAACTCAGCTTCTCCATCATGTACTTTTAGATGTTTCATACAGGGTTGAGCATATTAGTTGTTTTCACAGGTGTGCTCTACATCTCAACAATGGTTCATAATAAGACGACAGTCTTCCACACAGGTCAAGTGCCTCTATGCACTTCATTAGTTTAAATATTTACCTATATCACTTCACCTCACATGTCATCGTACTGAATTTAAGCAACCACAAGCTTAATGTAGATTACTTTTAACAACTATCCACCTCAATTACGTCTATGGTCTGGCACACAGGCTGAAGAGTTAACGTTTTGTGTCAGCAAGGGGTGGGGGGACAGCCACCCACCAGAGCATAGCTGCTGATGTGGGCTGGCCTTCTCCACACGCTCTTCAAGGCTGGTGTGTTTTCTGAAAACTTCTAACATTTTAATCTCTTCCATTTTTAAGCCTGCGATTAACCGCACGGCTCAGGTCCGCGTGAAACCCGCGTGACCGCGCTCGCGTGAACCCGCGCAGCTGTGGAGCCGTCGCTCTCTCTCTTTTTTACATAAATACTTTGTGCTGCCAGGAGCAAAGTCCAGCACAAACGTCTGTCTCCCTCCGACTCACTCTTGGTTGCTTAGAAACCCATGATAACAACAACAGTCGGTGTCACAGACCACATGTTCTGCTCCGCACACACTCACACAACAACAACAACGATGACAACAATGACAACGACAACAAAAACAACACAAAATAGGCCTATCGTCCAGCACAGTCTGGACCCCGCGGAACTTCTCAACGCCCCACAAAGTGGCGGAGAACTCACCTCTAGCCACACAAAGTAGCGAGGAACCTCTTGCTCCACAAAGTAGCAAGGAACCCGGGTATCGCTACACAAAGTAGCGAACTTCTCAACGCCTCACACAGTGGCGGAGACTGCACAACCACACGGTTATAGAGTCGGGCTCTTCTCAACGCCTCACACAGTGGCGGAGACTGCACAACGACACGGTTATAGAGTCGGCCTCTTTAAACTTACTTGGCGTTGCTTAGAGTGTAATATCAGCCCGAATCCCGCCGACCGTCATTCATCGAGGAGAAAAGACAGACCGCGAATCCACAGGAACTTCCTGGCTGACGTCAGTCTTTCAGCGTGCCTCTCCTCCCCTCGGTGAATGCGATTCCAGGGCTCCGGCATCGAAGGACCAATTAATGTTAGGTTTGTAGCATAAACCTATTCGCTGGAACGTTAAGACAATATAATTACACTGCTAAGCAAGACACAAATAGGCAAAGTTCTTCATGTTACTCGTGCACGGGAGAGAACCGGACAACCGCTTGACTCCAGTTGGTCTCGTCCGTTCTCCCGTATCACTGTCCTTTTATTGAGGTTACATGAATATGCATAAGTTCATTAACATATGACGTCTACATACACAAAGAGTACCTTGCCTGTGTGTGTGTGTGTGTGTGTGTGTGTGTGTGTGTGTGTGTGTGTGTGTGTGGACTGCTGATCAAAGGGTCAAACATCCTTGGTCAGGAAGAGGGTAGCCTCCCCCTCACCCTAGATGGTTCATCCTAGATAACACGGTGAGGAAGTCCTGCAGTTCATCTAAACAAAGAGCACTTAGACTAGAACAGACGCAACTACGTTAATCCTACCATAAAATAATAAGACACGGTATGACCTCTCATGCTCCCAAAGTGCTGTCTAATACACACAAAGTTTGCAGACTATCAAGGATCAAAACCTCTACCAATCTACAACTAATTACAAAACTCTAAGCATATATAAGTAAATATTTCTAAGCATAAATGACAATCAACAATACAAATCTAACAATGTGCGTTCTCTAGATCCACAAAACACAGTTAAACTCATTCTAACCTTCTCTGTACTTCTCCATCAACACTCTCATGGCTCTCTAACCTTAATCACCCTAAGCTGCTGCACATCCTTTCCATTTCAACCTTTGCCTATCTAATCAATCAACCTTCTCCATTTATCCAGGCTTGGGACAGCAACTAGGAGTGGACTGACTTGTACACTAACTTGTAGCCCTCCAGTGACTGGGTTCACTAATTTCAATACACCGTGTTAATACGTCTTTGTTCTTATGTTTTTTAAATCTTTAATAGAAAATATTTTTTAAAAATTAGAAAAGAGGCACAAAATTTTAAACCTTTAAAAATCTTCATCTAGTCAGGGGGGCGGACAAGAGAAACACCCTTCATAGCTCGTCCTCCAGGAGACACTTCCCTGCTGATCCAAGCAGAGTGGGGTAGAGCATGAAAAAAATTAATAAATAACTTCCCACAACAAAGGTTAGGGAAATAGAAAAATAAAAACTGTCTGTCTGGGCTTATGGGGTTGTGTGTGCTAGGGAATAATAAAGCATGGCTATATCAATGAGTACACTTTTATATCATGTAAAAGTTATATTGGTATTATCACAACAACAAGATATAGGCAAGGCAAGGCAAGGCAAGTTTATTTGTATAGCACAATTCAACAACAAGGTGATTCAAAGTGCTTTACAGAGACATTAGAAACAAAAACAAATGAAAAGCATGATTTAAAATTGATTAAAACAAGCAAACAAAAAAACTAACTAATTAACAAACAAACAAACAAAACAGTATATAAAATCAAAACAGATAAAATCAGAACAGTAGATAAAATCAGTAGTTAAAATGCTAGTTTTGAAATTTAAGCTTAAAAGTGCGGATTTGGTGCTTTATTCAAATGCAGCTGAGAACAGGTGAGTCTTCAACCTGGATTTAAATAAACTGAGTGTTTCAGCTGATCTTAGGCTTTCTGGGAGTTTGTTCCAGATATAAGGAGCATAAAAGCTGAATGCAGCTTCTCCGTGTCTGGTTCTGACTCTGGGAACTGATAAAAGACCAGATCCAGATGACCTGAGGGATCTGGAAGGTTCATACTGGGTCAGGAGGTCACTGGTCATCATAGTGCAGGCTCTGTGTGAAGCACCCACTGAAAAGATCAAGGCATGAAAGTGTGGGCTAGTGAGGCACTGCTATAGCTTACCTGTTTCGGCGGGCAAACATTGTGCCAAACGGCAGACCATCCCACTGTTTTCTGTTGTCCTCTCAATAGAATAGCCTTTATGAATAGAATAGCCTTTATTGTCATTGTACAGAGTACAACGAAATTGGAGTGCCACTCCCTTGGTGGAAGTTTCAATAATAAATATAAATGTAAAATATAAAAAGTACAAAAAAACAATCGTAAGTACTCAAACAATAGTATGTACAATATATACAGGATAGCAGCATTAATATAATGACAGTGACGGTATGGAATAGGTTCAATTGTTTTTGTGCTTATTTACTACGGTGATAGCTCTGGGAAAGAAGCTATCCCTGAATCTGTTTGTCCTGGTTTTATGTGACCTGTACCGTCGGCCTGACGGTAATAGTTCAAACAGTTGATTGCTGGGGTGAGAGTGGTCCTTGATGATATTGCCAGCTCTGCTGAGGTACCGAGAGTTTGCAGTGACCTCCAGGCTGGGCAGAGAGCAGCCAGTGATCTTCTGGGCTGTGTTGATGACCCTCTGCAGTACTTTCCTGTCCGCAGCTGAGCACCCTGCATACCATGTTGTTATGCCGTACGTTAGGATGCTCTCTATGGTGGCTCTGTAAAATGTCACCAGCAGCCTCTCCTCCAGGTTGTTCCTCTTGAGCACTCTCAGAAAGTGGAGACGCTGCTGGGCCTTTTTAACCACCGCTCTAGTATTTGCAGTCCAGGAGAGGTCATCAGAGATCTGCACGCCCAGAAACCTCATGGAGTGTACCCTCTCCACACAGTTCCCATGAATGTAAAGTGGGGCCGGGTCTGCTCTGCCCTTCCTGAAGTCCAAGATAAGTTCTTTAGTTTCCGTGGTGTTCAGTTGGAGGTTGTTAACTGAACACCACTCAGTCAGTCTGTTGACCTCATCTCTGTAGTCCGACTCATCCCCCCTTGAGATGAGTCCAACCACTGTGGTGTCATCCGCGAACTCAACTATGAAGCCCAAAAGATCATTAAGATATGGCTCACTATTACTGCACTATTAATAGCGCCATAATATTTAACCAGAAAAGTACATTTAGTAAGTAAATTTATTTCTAAAATAAATAACCCATCAAGCTGTGGCAACACCTACGCATTTCACAGTCATGTCAATCTCTATTATTCCAAAACTGCCAGTTATGGCAGCTTTAAGACTGGTCAGATCCGTCTTAGTGAGGACTCTCTTTGTAGTTGTATCCACAAGCAAACACCCAGTCCACTAATTAAACCAGCTGACAGAAGTACCCAGTTAAGACTCGAGTTAAGAGAAGAGCAGTTTAGACAGGAGCATTTATCATGCAGAGGTGCAATCAGGCTTAGTCGCACTGATACAAAAAAGAGGATAATTAGTGGGAAAGCCTGTTGTGTGTGTTTACACATGTGTCTGTCTGCTGGTTGTGGGCTTGTCGGAGTGAAAGACAGTGTGTGTCAACAGCACAGCACACCATATCACCAGTGTGTCATTATTCCTTTGCAAGCATTGTCTGCCTGTTCGGTTATCTTCCCTTTGAGTGGAATCGCCTCTGCATCCATCTGCAGTTTCACAAATCACGCATTTTACATTTGGATGGAGAGACGGATTACAACAGCAGCTGGATTAGTGGGGGAAAAAAGCATGAGTCAAGCCCCGACAGGAAACAGGTACACGTATTGTGGCTGCGCAGCTCTGTGCTGTGCAATCTGGTGAATTGAAACTGACGTTTGAGAAATTGGAACCCCTGCCTGCTCCGAGGACTGACGCCGAAAGCTGACACTTTTACTGCAGATGTTTCTACCTGTGTGAGAAATAACTTAACACCACGCAGGAACAAAATGAACTAGAAAACAACGGGAGCTCACAAGCACCAAACAGTGCCCTTAAAATCATTAAAGGGCTATTCCAGCAATTAAAAACCATGCTCCCATTGAGATACAGCAAAGGCTAAGACTGCCATAATTATTCACAAATCGAGGATAATGCGATTCCCATGAGGCAAGGCACTACCTAAGTTTTTGTTAAACCCAAGGTGGATGCAGGAGAATATTATCAGTGTTTCAAGGTTACATAAGATCCTACAAAGATGAAAAACCTAGAGAAAATGTGTATGGCTTCCAGCTCACTGGGGCACTGGCTGTGGCAGGGGAAAAGCTCTTGGAGCTTTATAATACAGGAGATATTTTGTTCAGACTTTAAACTTTGAAAACTACAGAGCAACAGAAACATTACACAGTTATTGGGTTGGATAATACTGTGAATGACATGTAAACTTACAGTTATGTAAATTTTTTAAAAATTGTGTGACGGGGATATCTACAACCACAAATCTGGATTAATCTGAGTTACCCGTCTGCCGCTCCAGTTCTTTCTTTCTTTCTTACCTCTGAGAGAGGTACCATTGTAAATTGGCTATGATGTATAATAACAATGGGCATGACTGTTGTTATATTGCAAAATTTAAAAAAACTACAGTTTTGTTTCTATTTTGGAATCTTTTGGCTCAAATGTACCCAAAATGCAATCAATACAGAGAGTATACTAATTTAACCATTAACCCTAATCCTATGTTCTTTTCATGTTCTCTTAAACCCCTTAAAATATATATAAAACTATTTTATGGCCATAATCTCTCATCTTGTGGTAGTTTAACAGAAACCTAATATTCTTCTTTCCATCTCCATAGATTTATTCTTGGACTTTTAACCTGACTCACAGCTAATAATAATCCCTAATTAACTATTCTTGGGCTTGCTGCAGCGCCCAGAGGCATGCACTACAAAGCAGGATTTCAACTTATTCAGATAACGTTGGGTTGACCAAGTGTACATCGCTATAGTAACTTATGCTGTCAGACTAACCCACCCCACAGCATGTTAGGTTCCGGATTAGAGATCCAGAGGTATGGTCTAAGGTGCTTGGAAAGAAAAGCGTCTGGACTTCTTTAAGTTGCTTGAAGACGTTTCACCTCTCATCCGAGAAGCTTCTTCAGTTCTAAGGGTCAAATGGTGGAGAGTCCCAGATTTAAACCCAGTAAGAGTTTCCCCCCAAAGAGGGACAAAGGACCCCCTGATGATCCTCTACCTAATCACATGAGCCAAGGTGTGAAAACAATCAGCCAGGGTTTCGGGTGAGCTCATTGTGAAACCTGGCCCCACCCTATCATGTGATTTCCTGAGGTCAGATGGCCCAGGGTGTGAGTGGGTGTTAAGGCGTCTGGGAAGGGATCTCCAAACTGGATTATAGATGGCAGACAGTTGGTGTCGTAAACGTTCAAAGACGTTCGCTCACAGTGGACATAGATGGCTTCTTTCACTCCTCTTTCAAACCATCTGACCTCTCTGTCCAAAATGTGAACATTGGCATCCTCGAAAGAGTGTCCTTTATCCTTAAGATGCAGATGGACAGCTGAGTCTTGTCCTGTGGAGGTGGCTCTTCTATGTTGTGCCATGCACTTGTGAAGTGGCTGTTTGGTCTCTCCAATGTAGAGGTCTGGGCATTCCTCGCTGCACTGTACAGCATACACCACATTGTTAAGTTTGTGTTTTGGAGTTTTGTCTTTCGGGTGAACCAGATTCTGTCTGAGCGTGTTGCTGGGTCTGTAATGCACTGGGATGTCGTGCTTGGAGAAAACCCTCCTGAGTTTCTCTGATACACCGGCTACATAGGGGATGACAATGTTGTTGCGACTGTCTTTCTTATCCTCCCTCGCTGGTGTCTGATCTTCTTTTCTGTGCCTCTTTGCTGACTTTATGAACGCCCATTTAGGATAACCGCATGTTTTAAGTGCATGTGTGTGTCCTTCTTTTTCCCTTCAGGCTTAGAGGGAACATGTTCTGCCCGGTGGTGTAGGGTCCTAATTACTCCAAGTTTGTGTTCCAGAGGGTGATGGGAGTCAAAGAGGAGGTACTGGTCCGTGTGTGTGGGCTTCTGGTAAACTTCAGTGTTGAGGTTGCCATTCTCTTCAATGTGCACAGCGCAGTCCAGGAAAGGCAAACAGTTATCCTTTGTGTCTTCCCTAGTGAACTTGATGTTTTTATCCACAGCGTTAATGTGCGCAGTGAAGGATTCCACTTCTTGTGTTTTGATTTTGACCCAGGTGTCGTCTACATATCTGTACCAGTGGCTGGGTACTCTCCCTTTGAAAGAGCCAAGAGCCTTTCTTTCCACTTCTTCCATGTAAAGGTTGGTTACAATAGGTGACACGGGGGAGCCCATGGCACAGCCATGTTTTTGTCTGTAGAAACCCTTGTTGTATTTGAAATATGTAGTGGTGAGGCAGAGGTCTAACAGTGTGCAAATCTGATCGGGTGTGAAGTTGGTCCTGTCTTCCAAGGAGCTGTCTTCTTGTAGTCGTTTTCTGACAGTCTCCACTACCTCCGTTGTGGGTATGCAAGTGAAGAGAGAGACTACATCAAAGGACACCATGGTTTCATCTGGATCCAGGGTACGTTTCTGGACCTTGTCGGTGAAGTCGGTGGAGTTCTTGATGTGATGTGGGGTGTTCCCCACAAGAGGTGCTAGGATGGTAGTAAGGTGTTTCGAAATGTTGTAAGTTGTTGAGTTTATGCGACTGACAATGGGTCTGAGTGGGACAGCTTCCTTGTGGATCTTAGGAAGTCCGTAAATGCAGGGTATGGCATCCCCTGGGTAAAGGCGGTGATATGTAAGGCGGTCAATGATTTTGTCCTTTTCAAGGTCTTGAAGGCAAGCTATAAAACTGTTGCCTACCGACCAATCACATTTCTGAAAATTAGCATCACCTTTCCAGAAAGATCTTTCAGAACAGAGTTTGCCAACAGCATCTAGCATATTCACATTTCCCTGATGATCAATAAGATATTTTTAGAGGCAACCTTATAATTTTTTTTCCTGTTGGCTGCAAAACGTTCACAGCAGTTTTACTCTTTCATAAGATTAATATATGATCTTAAAAAAAGAGCACCTACTTGTACTTATGGACTTTACATCCAATTTACATGGTGACTAATTTTAAATCAGTTTTCATATTTAACTTACTTTACTTTTAAAAATAATTGATTAGAATACTCACTTAAAATCCATCAGATCCATCAGATGTGTGTAATCCTTTCATATTTTTCTAAATCAGCTACACTGATCTTTGTGATTGGTCAGGTGTTTTCAGCTCCACCCCTTTGATGACTCAACTATACCTACATCAGAAACCTTGGATTAACTTTGTGAGCTGATAACTGGCTTCATAGTACTAGACTTGTACACAAGGCATCAAAGAGGCAGTATAAGCATTACCTATACATACACGAACCACACTATTCGAAGCCTAATATGCATATCCACCACTATGACAGAAAATCCTCCTGATAGTGTTTTAAGGGTGGATCTTTTCTTAGATCTGTATAAAAATTGATGCTGGAGAGCAATCAGAATGTGAAAAAGTAATCTATTAACAGATGGATGCACATTTGCCACATTTATGGCTGGCATCTGCTACTATATATGTTTGTTTTGGAATTTGCAAGAAGCTAAATCTATACTGGATGATGAGATTTTACTTCAGCAGCCACTCACACCAAAACCTGAGGCAGTTTCAAACCGCTTTTTCATTCACGTTTCCTTCACTCCTCTCGTATCTGTTAGCCTGTCATGTTTTAGCAGTTCCTTCTGTCATCTCTGCATTCTTGTTGTTTTCATTGTATTCTCCTGGTAGTCCGGCTTAATTCGATCATGCTTGACAAGTGTAAAGGAAATCATTTTGGGGGAGAACGACGTGACGCTGGAGCTGCAGACTTAAAAAGTGGGGATTGTACGTCTTTATTTTGAGCAATTGAGAAAAAAAGGTTTCCCTACTGCCCATCTTCCCCCTTTTTTTTCTTTTTTTAAGGCCGAATTAGAAGAGTGGTGAGCTGCGTGATGTTGCTCCCTCATGTAAACTAGTTTAAATAAATCATGTCCCTTCTGAAAGGCTCTGAGCTATTTCCCAGGCTTCAGCTGGGCCCAGAAAAGAAGGCTTTCTAATTCTTTTTCTTGCCCCGTCTGTCTGTCTTTCTCCCGATATATGGATCTATTAAATGCATTTATCTGCCTCCACATCAAGTCATTATTGCTGTTCAATGCCTCACAGCAGAGACAAAAGTATGGGATAATTCCTTTTCTATCTCTTTTGCCCATCTCTGTTTACTCTCCCAGCGGAGGGAAAGAAAAAAAAGAGAAGGTAATCCTTCAGCAGAGCACCAGCAAACAAGCTGCCCAAAACATCACAGAAACCAAGCTGATAGAGTGGCCTGTGAAATAAAGTCAAAGGCAGCTTATTAGCCGAGGCTGACTAGAGGACAGTTTTTATGTTGCTTTTGAAAGTTTCATAACAGACACTCAAGTCTGCTGTGTTAAAAGATGTTGTAGAACTAGTTAAAACACGGCAGCTTTCAGACCACAGATCCACAAATGCTTGCCTAAGTTGCGTGTCTATAACTGGAACTCTGTAAAAGGTTTACAGCGGCGGAGTACAAGTTAAAAGAACAGTTTGACATTTTGGGAAACACGCAAATTAGCTTTTTTTCTTGGCAGCAGTTAGATGAGATGAGGACAGCAGTCTGTTGTTCAATAAAAAAAGCTAAAGCCAGCAGGTGGTTAGCTTAGCTTAGCTGAGCATTTATGAATCTCAGCTCTGACAGCTCTCTCAAAGTCCATAGCTCAAAACAGCACCCTCAGCACAGACTCTTTGTTTTTTTTCGCTATACAGCACTGTCATTTCAAAATGGTTCAGCTTTTGGATAAACCAATCAAAATAACAGCAAGGCGGGATTTATGATATTCACGCTGTGAATGATGCTGGCAGAGAAACTGTGGATAGAGCCAACTAAGGAGAGGTGTTCCACCTCCTGTTATTACAGCCAGGGGTGCAGCAGAGGGCAATCCAGAGTGTCAGAAAGCTAAAGAGGTGCAAATTTATTTATTTATCTTACAAATAGCAGCACGGTGGCACAGTGGTTAGCACTGTTGCTGCACAGCAAGAAGGTCCTGAGTTCAATTCCTCCATCAGGCCAGGGTCTTTCTGTGTGGAGTTTGCATGTTCTCCCTGTGTTTGTGTGGGTTCCCTCCGGGTACTCCGGCTTCCTCCCACCGTCCAAAGACATGCAGCTTGTGGGGATAGGTTGATTGGATAATCCAAGTTGTCCATAGGTGTGAATGAGAGTGTGAATCGTTGTCTGTCTATGTGTGACAGACTGGTGACCTGTCCAGGGTGTACCCTGCCTCTCGCCCTGTTTTGCAATTCCCGTAACGATAATAAAATAAATATCAAGTCTTGTTAAATGAAAAAATAAGAAAACCTAAAATCATAGTTAGCATTAGATGCTAATGCATGCTGAATAATCAGTTAACTATTACGACTGAACGCTCTCCCCTGATGCCGCTCATTACCAAACAATAACTGTATGTTAGAAGCAGAGTTAAACAACAGAATCTTCCATGTGTGCTGTGGTGGTACAAGGTGGCTAATTATTGTTTACTGGATTATCGTAGAGTCTTTATTGTACTATATGAAGAGCCTTGTGGCAACTGCTGTAGTGATGTGACACTTTATAATTTAATATGAATTGAATTGACTGCTGTTAATAATTTGTAAGAAAAAATGGTTGTTCCATAAATTTAAACATAACATTGCTCCTTTATAACAGCTGGGTTCACCACATTTGGTACAGTTGTGGTACACGTGTACCAAATGTTCTGTTTATCCGGGCTTGGAACTGACACTAGTTTAGGTCTCCTGAGGCTGGGTTTGTGTCTCCTCCTGGTCTCAAACTAAGGATCTTTAGTGTACAAGGTGACTGTGTTAACCAACATACCATAGATGTCAAAGTAAGGCTGAGTGACCTTAAATTATTTTAACACATGTACATCCCAGACTTTTAGATGCCTCACTAAATAAGAAGAACTCCTTCCCTCTGTCTGAAAAGAATGATAGCATTGTTTGCATATTGGATTTTTTCGTACTGATACTCCTGTGCCTGACTCTTACTGCCTTTCCTATCAATCAGAGGGGGTTGAGATTTTGCAGAAGCAGCACATTTTTGCTATCAAAAGGTGTTGTAAATATCAGTTCTGGTGACATTCCTAATGTGTTTACAGACCCTAAAGAAGCCGGGTAGAAAACACAGTCTGCCTCTGTCCAGAATTACCAAGAATTACCTGTGTACCTATCCTAACAGAACTGAAAACTTTGACAACTTAAGGCCTATATTTGGAAATGTCCATCTAAAGAGGTTCCCAAATGTAGTCAATCCGATTGTTCAGTGATGACGTGACGAATCCTACTTTCGGGCCTAAAGTAGTCTGCGTTTAATATGGCTTTTGTGTTGTTAACATGTTTAATGTTATGTATTTTCTTCTATTTAATCTCAAAAAGCTCCTAAAACAGTCAGTGATCACTGTTGACCTCCCTCGGCTTTTATTACCAGTAATCATTTATTTAAGATCAGGGTTTTGTTTTTTTTTTGTTTTTTTTGTTTGTTTTTTTTGGCCTGTCCCGTTTGGCTCTTTTGCCATCAGAATTGTTGTCTAAAGGCAAAGAAAGATGCCCAACGGATTTACTTTACCAAATTGACCTTCCCAGCCTTGCCGTAATGGTCCATTTGATTCACCTTTTATTGTTTATTTTATTTTCACTTACTGAATACGGGACAGACTTGACTGGGGGAAAGAAGGGGAGAAAGAAAGAGGGAAAAAGAAACAGCTGAGAAGAGGGACGGGGGAGAAGGGCAAAAAACAAAAACCAACAGAACGGGCAGAAAAAAAAAATGCATATATCAATCACCTGGATCACCTGTTGAGAAAGAAAAAACAAAACAAGCAGAAGAGAACAAGAGTAATAGAATAAACAACATCACAATGATATATGGGAATATGACAGTAAATACTAAATATTAAACATTATTGTGCAGCACATAAGATCAACAGAACACAGTGTGCTTTGAGGTAGGAGCCAAAAAGGGTGTAGTTTGTGGGTGTGATCACCCGTGTGTACACCTGTGAGCATGGACGCGCTTGTTTTTTTTAAAAGGTTCCTTCATGTAATGATCTGCTAGAGGGTGTGGGGGGGGGGGGCACAGCCCCGTCCTCCAGGACATGAAGCAGGTATGGAGGAGATCAAAACTCCAGACATCCAGAGGCCCCCAGAACACAAGAGACCAAGGAAGACCAACAGAGGGGCAGCCGCGCCACTGTCCCAGAAAGAGCTGAGGAGAGTCCCAGCAGCCGCGGAGCAGAAGCCAGGGGGAGTTGCAGTGACGCGCCCGTGAGCTCCGCCGGCAGCCAGCCGTGCCTGAGTGACCGAGCCCCAGGCCGAGAGGCCGGGGGCACCCCACCTCCGAAGTGGCCCGAGCGAGCCCCAGGCTCCAGGCCCCGATAAGCGTCCACCAAGGAGTGAGCCGGTGTGTACCTGGACGCCCATCCCCGGACACAAAGAACCACCAACGCACCGATGTCACCACTTCCCCCGCCACTGGCCGGGGAAGTGGTGGTAGGGGGAGATAGGCCTCCAAACCTTGGAGGGCCTGAGATGTCCCCAGAGAGGTGGCGTCTGACACCCAACCTGACATATAGACACAGACATACAGGCACACACATATACAAACATCCATTCCCACCCTCATGCTCTCATATGCACTTACTCCACACTCAACCAACGTGGAGACAGACATAAAGAGACGCTGTGCACACGATCACACTCCCCAAGCGTACTCTACGAACCGGGTCTAGGTACCCTTGCCCCTGGAGGGGGGAACTGCACCCAGACCCAGGTGGTGTTACCCTTTTCCCTGCGGTGGGGGGAGGCAGACCGCCCCGACTCCGCAGCAGCAGGGAGGCCCCACACTCCAGACCGCAGTCGGACGGCCAACTCCTCCTCCTAGCCCCCCCGCTCCAGCAGGCCGCAGAGAATGGGGGTGAGAGAAGACTCCAAACCTCCCTCCACACGCTCATTGTAGTGTTGATGCATGTGTGTTCTAAGGTGCATTTAAAACCCAGGAGGGCATGGAGCTACCTGCCAGAGAGCAGCAGGTAAGCGCATGGTCCCTCCTGCTAACCCTCAATGTCTACGTGTATTTAAAATTGAGAGGTGGGCAACGACGCCAGGGGTGAGGGAATGCATGTTTGTGTCTGTGTGTGCCTGTTTGTCTGTGTCTATATGTCAGGTCGGGTCTTAGACTCCACCTCTCTGGGAACTCCCAGGCCCTCCAAAGGGAGGCATCCTCCCCTCCCTTCTTTTCCTCCCCATCCCTGGCTACCTCCCTCTTCCCGCTCCACCACACCCACCCACACAGGTAGGGCCTTGGGGTGCGGGTGTGTCACCAGGGTGCAGGGGAGACATCCCCCCCCCCCCTTCTGTCCTCTTCTGGCCACCTGTGCCTCAATTTTATCTCACAACTTAGACATCCACATTACTTACACTCTCATAACACATACATATAGGGCCTTGAGGGTGGGCTCGTTAACGGCGTCCAGTGGACGGTCTGTGTATTCAAACCTACCTCTGGCGCTGGTGCCCACCTCTCAATTTTAAATCCATGTAGACATTGAGGGTTCTCGGGAGGGGCCGTGCTAACACCTGCTGCTCTCTGGCAGCAGCACCATGCTCTCCCTTGTTTTAGATGCACTTTAGAGCAACACGCAGCAACACTACACATGAGTGGGAGGAGGGAGGTATGGGGTCTTCACACACCCCCGTTCTCTACTAGCCATCGGGGCGGGGGGGCTGGGAGGAGATGTTGGCTGTCCGATTGGCCTCCCTGCTGCTGCGGAGCCTAGGACAGTCTGCTTGCCTCCACCCCGGGGGGAAGGGTAACATCTCTTAGGTCTGGGTGCCGTTTCCCCCTCTGGGGGCGAGGGTACCTGGACCTGGGTATAGAGTATGTTTGGGGAGTGTGATTGTGTGTACATGTCCATTTATGTCAATCCTTACGTTGGGTGAGTGCTGAGTTTTTGTATATGTGTGCATGAGGGTGGGAATGCATGTTTGTGTCTGTGTGTGCCTGTTTGTCTGTGTCTATATGTCAGGTCGGGTCTTAGACTCCACCTCTCTGGGAACTCCCAGGCCCTCCAAAGTGTGGAGGCCTATCTCCCCTCACCACACTCCCTGTCAGTGACTGATGCCCTCAGGGGTCAGTGCATTGGTGGTTCTTGGTGTCCGGGGCTGGGCGCTCAGGTATGCCTCTGGGCCTGCGGCTCGGTCCACTCTGGCACAGCTGGCTGCCAGCGGAGCCGGCGGGCGCGCCGGTGCAGGCCCCTCTAGCTTCTGCTCAGTGGCTACTGGGTGACCCCTCGTCTGGGGATCCTCAGCCCTTCCCGTGAGGGTGGCACGGATGCCCCTCCGGTGGCCCTCCTTGGGCTCTCGCACTCTGGGGCCTCTGGATGTCTGGGGCCTGGATCTCCTCCATGCCTGCTTCATGCCCTGGGGGACAGGGCTATGGCTCTCTACATCCTCTTGCGGACCATTACATGGGGAAACCATTTGAATACAAGCGCCCTGATCCACACAGGTGTGCACATGGATGTTCACTGTTCGTAGACTTAAATCACACCTTTCTTGGCTGCTACTTCAAAGCACATTGTGCGCTGTCTGTCCTGCGTGCTGCACACAACATTCAATATTTAGTATTTACTGCTGTTTACACTTAGCTAGATTAATGCGATGGTGTTGTGTTTAGTATGTTGCTTTGGTTTTTTTGCTTGTTTTCTATTCTTCTTCTCTCAACAGGTGATCCAGGAGATTTTTTTATTCTTTTTTTTCCCTTTCTCACTGTCCCTCTCCCCTTCTGTTTTTCTTTTCCTTTCCCTTTCTTTCTCCCTTTCCTATCCCTCACTCATGTCTGTCCCGTTTGTAACAATTGAAAATAAAATAAAATAAATAATAAAAACAAAGGTCAATCAAATGGACCAATACAGTAATGCCATGATGATCCATTTGGCAAAATAAATCCATTGGGTATCCTTGTTGGTCTTCAGACAACAATTCTGACGGCTAAAGAACCAAATGGGACAGGCAAAAGGAAAAA